>NC_059511.1:7580757-7883787 GCF_905147795.1 Pieris rapae | reverse complement strand
CTAACTATCTGACGACGAATATTCAAACAATTAAATCTCTTCTATGGGTTAATTTTCACAAAATATAAACTGATATGTGCAAACTTAATCATTCGAGTGATCTCTTCCATTATTTTTGTTGCTCACAGGCGTTGCCTGCCTATGAGCAACAAAAATAATTAATTAGATAAGGTATAGTGAGTCTTCTTCAGTATTTGTCGTCTTTACAACCTATCTCGTACCTCTTGCGTGCAAATTCGGTTTTCTGACTCGATCTATGCAACTTCTATCCACCAATATAGGTTCTGTCTTTTATCTTCTATTCAGAATATTTACCTACGAGTAGTAGTCCAATGTAAAGAATCGAATGATAATGATATTGATTCTTTTTTAAAATTTTATTTTTTAATCGAAAGATTTATCATAAGTAACATAAGGTACTCGCTGTGCATGTAAATTTAATCATAGTGCATATATTTTCTTGCGTTTTATTAAGACAAAGTCTCAAGAATATTTTCGAGTTATAAATCTTAAACATATCGAGAACAGTTGAGGCACTTTGTCGTCCAAATATTTGTTCAGATTACCACTCGATTGCGAAGCCTTTTGGGTATGACAGGGGACCATTTTATAGCTTCCTCTGAAGAGAAAATGATTGTAAATCATGACATTTTTTCGAGGTTGGCCGTTAAACGCAGATAGCTTCTGGCTACGACACGAATACCCAATATTGTAAGAGGTTTCTTCAATAATTTTGTTTATTGATTCTTGAGTGTGTGTCTACTTTGGGATATTGGTACGCAATTATCGTAAACTTCAGTTTGTCGTAATGTCGGATCGTACGTTTTGGTACGATGTGAAATACCCATCGTAATAAGGAAATAAAGTATGTAAATAATTATGATGGTTGCCACCGGACAAATCTAAAAAATAATGTTTTTTTTTCTCATTTTATTAAAAAATACATAATAATATTACCACGTGTAGCTAATCAATTCTGCGCACGTTTACTTTCTTACAAGTCTAGACTAAATCTGAATTCTACGTAACTTATACAAAAGTGTCTCAGAGTCTTTGTTATGAGTATATAATATTGTACAATGTGTTACTAAGGACAGTACTTTTTTGGGTATTAATAAATCTAGTCATTGTGTTTTCTATACTATGGAAAACATGCAGAGTTACTAAGCCATCGTTTGACAATTTATCTGTGTTTTTTTATTCATAGAGAGTAATTTGGAAGATTAAATTAGGTAAAGCCCATAATAGGAATATAAAAAAGTCCAGAGAACAACCATTTATGATAATTATTAAAAAAAATCTAAAACTGAATGCACTGATAATTTTAGGGAGTCATTATTCTAAAACATTTTTTACAATAACAGAAAAAGAAATGTGACAAAATTTATTCTATTACTTATTTAATTATTTTAATATACACAAGATTTTAAGTATTTTTAAAAATCGACGTAAATTAAAAAAATAATAATATCGTTATCTGTGTATAAGCTACAGAATAGCCATTCATTGTAAAGTATTATCCAAAACCTATTCAATGTTTTCCTAAGAATGCCGAATCTTATGTTCTTTATTAACGCAAACAAACAAATATATTAAAGAAGGCGTGTAAGCAATTAACTTTTAAATATTCGCTGTAACATCATATAAAAATACTATTACGTTCTTGTATATACGGTCATATTTCGACTGCTCTATATATTATAACATAACATATGAGTGGTTTTGCTCGTTCCTCTGTCAGCTAGAGGCATTAACCCGCTGCGATCAATATCCCCCGCTCACGTTTCATTGACAATTTGCGCTCGTCCAGCGAACCGCGGCTTTGTTGTGAATTTATACAGAAAACTATACAAGCTGCCATAACGTTTAACAATTATAGTAAGTGAAGATTTACTGAAGTGTAATGAATTTCATTTATTGAATCGTTGATCAAGCAAAATACTCTGTCACCCGCTTTATTGGTGTGACTGCTTGGTGGTTGAAGCTTTTGCGTTTGAGTTTAGATAATTAAATTTTTTAAATCGATATCTATATAAACAAAAGAAAAAGGCAAATATAATATATGTTGCGTATTGATCCCACTCGTAAAAGTAATTGTTTTATTTTAAGTTTTTGTTTTTTTATGTATATTTTAATGATAATTGAAAAAAGAGTTAGTATCTTATTTCTATTATCTCACATGTAATTATATAAACCAATAATTTATCAAGCAATTGTATCTGCCCATCTGTGTGTAACGTATACAAGAAGATCAACACCTGAGCGATCACGGCAAAAGCCGTATTGACGTAGTTACTTGACTAAGCAGCTGGTGCCCTTCTAGATACCTCAGGAGTTGGCTGTTGATATTGATTTCCATTATTTAGGAGAAAACGAAAAATAAAAAAAACTTTAGTTTATATTTATCAGAAAAATTATTATATACATACGGCATCAATAACTTCATATATAATTTAAAAATCTAACACCAATCTAAATTACCGACAATATTGCTCAAGTATTTGAGTTTAAAATCGCCTTATATATTATTTTATAGCTATTGTGTATAAATAAAATGTTACGAGGCAACACGGGGCTTGTTAGCTCAAGGAACGATAGAAGTGAGCTTATCGAAGCTGTTAAGTTTAAGCCGCATAAATGTAGCATATTCCGAACTAGTGCTTGCTATCTGAACTTCACACGAACTTACTAACGAAATCAGGGCTGCCAATATTTGGTTAATGGAATATACAATATAATAATACTGTATCTAATTTCTTAAATTGGTATGAAAAACTAATAAATAAAAATGAATAAGTAGACGTTGCCATAGAGTACAATAGATACTCTTTGGTGATAACTTCTTGGGAGATCTTAATTGGAGTATTTTCTTGTAATTCAATCAATATATATATATATATATATATATTATAGAATCGTTTTTACGTTCGAAATTATATAACGATATGTCAAATTATGTTTAGAATTTAAGTGACCTAAAAATCGATTTCTCTATTCAAAACCTGGATCTACAGATTATTTAGGTACATTTCGTAATACATTTAAAAAACTATAGTAATTTTCTTTAAATTATGGTAATTAAATCACTTGCTATATGTAAGAGTAGTTATGAAATGTTTTAATTTATGTTCTTATGGTTTCTCACAACCGGTACAACATGTGACGCCAAAGTTCCGACGATCAAAGTTTAGAGCAAGTTTGCTGACCGATCATCTATTACTATCCAAAGTTACTTACTTCTTACTAAATATGCATAACTTTACTTACACAACTATTATAAATTTAAAACGAATAATTTATTTATTAGATAAAGCAAAAATAAAAGCTGTGTATGTTAAATAAACATACATTTAACCTAAGCGATTATTAAAACTTTACTTATGGTAATAAAATATGTTTTTACAAGTATTAATTGAAGTTTTATTTTTGCTTTGTTCATTCTATTTCACAACTGACGTTAACACCCTCATATTTAGTTAATTAATTATCCTGAAACACTGTTTATTCACACGTGAGCCTTCAGGAAATAAATCAGCGGATCCGACATGAGTTACTGGCAACGTGTGAATTTATTGCACGGAGTTCCTTTCCTTATCGGTGATTCATGAAGATGCAACGCCATTGCGAAGAAAGTCAGGATTCTTTCATAGCTGAGGTGAAGTGAGATCGCAGAGGGTACATCTGCTTGACCAGCGTATCCGACATGAGTTAGTGGAAGTATATAGAAAAGAGCGTACCAATTCTTAAAAGGCCGGCAAGGCAGTCGCAAGCATGTGATTTTGATGATGATGACATTGAGAGTGTCCATTAAAGGACTTAGCATCAGATGAGCCCGTTTGCCTATTATTCTGTAGACAAAGTCTTAAGGCAAACTTTTTACAGTTTTGTCGTAGCATAAATCATAGAAAAATTCCTATACATTTAGTACAGTTAATGTAATAATAAAATAATTTATATATAATCAATTGTAAGTGTAAACATATCGTGCATACCTACTTATTGATTTACATGCATATTATGTCTGTCTGTATGTATATTGTAAATGTGCCTTCTAAATAAATTATATACTTGGCCTATGGCTACAAAAATAAAATAAATAAAAATGTGATACATGTTCGTTCGCTCAAGTTCTATACGAAGTAAAATCAGCTGTTTTACCTCTAAAATCATGACGGATTGCTTTTTCTAAATCTACAGAGTTAACTTAATAGTCTGACTAAGCACTGTACATACAAAGTATTCTTAATTCTTCCAACAATACCGTAATTGCGCCTCGCGTTAAACAGCAAAATATTCAAAGCACGTTGCATAACTTTCCAGTTTCGACAATGACGTGAAATTGTTTACGAGGAAACAATTTTTCCTCTTTGAACATTCCTGTTATGTTGTTACGATCATTGTATATGGGACATGTGAAGGTTAATATTTTTTATAAATAATATTAATATGGCAGGTGGCTAGGATATAGCTAGGTCTGTTGAATACTGTTAAATTCAATCTTAAATTAAACTAAATTACTATGACCTCTCCTTTTTACAAACACTTTTATGAAGAGTGTTACCACAATAAATGTTTTAATTATAACGTTTCAATAAGACCATGATTTAATATATATATTTTTTGAGGATAACATAATTCTTACATTTAAAACTACACTATGTTAATGCAAATAAAACCGTTTCGTAGTTTCAGATTAATGTGTTCTTTTCTACAAACAATCAGATGCATTTTTTTTATAATAGGATTTTCAGTGAACTTCAGCCCTTATCCATAACTTACGAATATGCCTTTAGTACCTATGTTGATATATGTAGTACCTACTGTGGATATTCCTAATCCCCATACAATAATAAAAGTGTTCCTCGAGATTGCTAATCTTTTTGGCATTCCTCTTTGTCGCTTTAGTCTCAAGTAATATTTTAATTACGCTTCCGTTGTCTTTCACAAAAGCAATTAAAACTTGCAACGCCCCTAACGTTTGTTTTTGGCAACTTAATGTAATCCACGGATGTTCGCTAAAAAGTTGAAAATTTTAATTAAAATTATTTTCATGAAATTAGCTGCGAACCGCTTAAAAGAACTGTACTCCCAAATGTTTATATTGATAACCAAAACTTAGCAACTATCAAAAGTTACAATATTTATTTATGTTGATTCTTCACAAAATAATTTAACAAGACTAACTATTTCTTACATGAAACAGACCTCTTGTGAGTTCCCTCTACGGACAATCAAAAACGTCTACTAATTTATGTCGTTCATTAATTATTATTTATGTATATTGCGTCTTTTCATGTGTGACTTTTAAAAAAGGATAGTTTTCGCTGGTGGTACGAATAGGCCTAGGCACTCGAACACTGTCGGATTGTTATCATTTCTATATATATAAGTAAGAAAGCTTCATGCATGTCTATAGCATAGGATGACCAGTTCGATAAAGTTTGCGCCAATGTACAAATTACATATCTGCCAGGAGGTCTGAATGATTTTTACGATTAATATTAGTGTTTAATACTTCCTTAAATATGGTAAGTATACAATTTAGATTGTAAAAAAGTCTACCTTTTAAATAATAACAGAAATATTAATTACTCGTTTTTTAATGCCCCCATAATTATGATCCTTTTGTAAATTTCAGCGGACAGCTTTGCAAACAAATTCTATATAACAATAATCTCGATTTCCATGTTTAGCCCGCGGTGAAAACTGGCTAGCGTCCAGTTATCCACCAAACCCTACCAATTTCATCGTATTTTATGTGTCTGGCAACACCAAATAATGTTATAATATCTACCAAATTACTTCCGCGTTGTTGATAAATATTGGATACAGAGAGATTAGGTTGCCAAACAGTGAATAATGTTGCATTCAACGTTAGAATAATACACACACAACGTTCATAATAATTATAAAGCCGCCTAAATAAACAGTAAGCTGGTGCTCAGGACTTTATTATTATTTACCGTATCACATCATTTGGTAATACGAGAAGATACTTTGTAAAAAAACGGTTCAGGAGGCAATCGAGTGTGCCCGTTGACCGTTCTTTCCGGATCTTCTCAGAAGAAAGCCTCCTGGTAGTTTTGCCAACGGATGGCGTAGTCTTGCTCTTTCGCGAATTTTGTAAAGGTTTTTGACATTTATAAGCATTCCCTAAGACACATCTAAACTGAATAAATAAATTTTGGTTTGATTTGATTAGATTTAGTAAGTTTCTCAATCAATTGTGAACGAATTTTTCTAATAATGGTAAGTTTTTTAACGCTTTATCAATTATTAAACATTAACATATAGCGTACCTTTTTTAATTGAGGAAAAGATATGAAAATATTCATTTGTTTAAGGAATTTTATGCTGTTGAAATCCTGACCATTGTTGGCTTACGTGTGACTCAATCTTGAGGACGTGTACCTACGTCAGTTTACTATGTGTACTACCTAAGTTTAACACTCGCTGATACAGTACACTGTTTTGTGTGTATTGTGTACGCGTCATAATTGACACAGTTTGTACACGTATAGTATATATAATTATTGGTATGCTGTTATAATCCTACCTCCGTTTTTAGATATTCTACCCAGGGGCCGTCCATGTATTACCCAGATTTACTGCAATTTATCCCCTCATGAATAATAGTACCTACATAAACTATTAATTTTTGAAGAAATCCTCGAAAATGCTTTTTGTTTTTATAATGTGTGGGTAATATGTGTAAAAATCTAAATCATAGCTGTTGCGGTAATCACCAAGTAAGAAAAAAAGTGACTCCCCACCTTACCTAATACATAAACGGCCGGAACTATAAACGTATGTAAAGAATGTTTTGAAATGTCAATTATCTAAGTTATAGATAATTTACAAGTCATACAAGACTTTGTGGTCTGTGGTTAGTATCCGATCGAACCCACATTTGGCTTGCCAATTCCTTACGCCTGCGGCCAGATACAGCAATTCGGGACCTTGTTTGCATACAGATTATATATTGCATACATTCTGATTTTCATTCAAATAGATTATCGTTAAAGGGTTATCAATTTTGTATCATGTGGGTAATGGTTATTACAAAATCATAATGTGATTGTTGTCGTATAGTACGAAAAATGCTAAATACTTGCTGGGACTTTATTCTATGGAATGCCGAAACATCTGGTGTCACAGGATGCAAAACTGTTACATTTTTATTTCTTATTTGATGTTGCTGAACTATCCGTTCGTATAGATTCTCCAGGTATATTCTGTGTTCAGGGTGGCATTTAATAGGGCCTAATAGGGCGTACCTAAATACCCCATACACTGGACAATGCTGCAGAATGTGTTCAGTATTGTAATCGAAGTAGCACGTTGCCCTGGCCTGAAGTACATATCAGAGTAGGTATTGCGTAAAGAGGTCGTGACCTCTCATCTTAGTATATCTTAATTATTTTTAAAATTAGAATATTTTTTTAGCCAGTAATATTCCGAAATGAAACCTCTTTGGTTAGGTAATGTAGAGGACATTAGAATCATGTTCAAACGATAGGTTATTCGATGTTCGAGCTCCAAGCATTTCGGACGTATCCCACAGTTTTGTAGGATCAATCAGAGAGACAATGCTCCTGGCGAGCGTTACTGGCTGCAAGCCAGACCGACGGCACTGCACTTCTAATTGCTTCCTAGTTTTATGCTAGCCAATATTAACTGACAGATAAGTATGAGTGGTTGTGGCGGATTTGATAAAAAAAATCTATTTCCTGTAATCTCCGTGTTTTGGTATAAAGTAACTGCCTCGTATTTCCGCACGTAAATAATTGCTTACCTTATTGACAACCATTGTTGATTTATGCGCATAGAACAATCGATTCGTTTTACGGTCTCACAAAGCTTTAAAATCCAAATACTATGTATACTATAATATAATACTATAAATTATCCCTACTATACAGTTTTATATAATCAGCATGTTTACAATAAAATTAAAACATATTTGTACTACGGTCTTAGGAGCATGTTTGGCAATACACAAGAGTGTAGTAGTAGTAGTAAATGATAGATTGGGGTATTTCTATGGACAATTTCACCTGGTGCAACAAGTGAATTCACAAAATATAATAATGTCACAATTGTTATTAGTTTATATTAAAAATATCTACGATACTTTTAATTGGTTTGTGAATAAAAATATATTACGTAACATGTACATTTTCTCTCCATTGAGTTCCTAAAGCATGAGGGCAAAGAAAAATACTTGAGGCGAAACGATTCCTCGCAGTATTTTGTTTTAAGATAATAGTCGGGTCCTCGATTGGTCTCGAATAGAAATGGTTCATTTTCCCACATTTCTCTTATCTCTGCCACATTTTCTTTAATATATCCGAGTGTAAAGTATCTGCGAAGTCGTGATATTTGATTTTTGGGACGTTTCGATCGTTTTCAAGTATATATGAGGCGTTTGCCTTAATAAATACGCATTATTGCTTGGATATAAAAACAATCCTGCTACTAAAGCCACCTGTGTTGATTTTTAAAATTTTCTTTGTAATTGTAAGAAAAATACTACTTCGTATGTTGATGTGAACTAGTATACCTACCTACTATCCAAAGACGACGAGGTGCTTCAATCCCAGAAGACTTTTTACCTTAAAAAATAAAACAGACGCAGAAATATGTCCCCACCGGGTAATACATTCATAACAAAAATATCCTAGGCTATTAAAAATGTGCATTGAATAGCTGAAAACTTGGCTTACAAACTTTAAAAAGTTTTTCACTCACGTTCAAAGTTGTGACCTCATTCATACATTAATCAAGCTTTACAATTTAAAAATGTAGTGAATATAAAGTTTCACTAAAAACACGACCGTTTATTTGTATTAAAAATTCAGATTTAAAAACGAATTGAATGAATCGTTAAATTAATTGTTATGGCTTAATTCCGTTGTAAGTTATTTCTTTTGAAAAACAAATATGAGAGAACAACATTACAATAATATGATTAAGTAGTTCTAGCTAAAAATAATACAATAGAAATATATTAATACCAAAATCCAAGAATGACGTCTTTACAATTTCTTTCGATTGTTAGAAATGTTTTTTCTATTGAAGTAATGGTATATTATTAAACGGGCATACTACCTACAGCTCATTTAATTGAAAATTATTCTTTTCGGGCAAGTATGTAATCAGCTTTCAGTGACTAATTGATCAATGTGTATGTGTCTTACGCGCAAACCTAATAACCTATCGTAATCTATTTATTACCATCTAAGATAGACATTTCAATCCTAATATTGTAAAAAGTGTGCCAATAACCAATCGATGGATTGTAAATAGCTATCTGTCGATACAAGCTATGCATGGTAGGTCGGATCGGTGTTTATACGTTTACCTTTGTATGAAAATGATAGATCATCTGTACCAGTATCGTATCTTAAGATTTTAACTTACACCAGTTTTTTAAATACTTAAAAAGCTATTTGATATGCTTTAATAGACATATATATTTGAATATTATTTGTACGGTTTTACTTACTTTATTTGGTTTATATTGATTATCAAATATGAGTGTGTTTGAGATTGCATTCTATCCGTCGCCAAAAATGGATTGTATTCGTAGGGTTTCGTTATTGGGATGCAGATAAGAGATCGATTGACTACCACGAATTGAAAACAATCTGAGATTGTGAATTAATTATTGGGTTCGGGCGTAAGACTTGCCGGTTTGGATGAGCAAGTGTTAAACATATAAAGAAAAAATGTTTACATCTAGGGTTTAACCACAAGTCCCTAGACGACCCTTGTTAGCTTTTACTGTTTAAGCCAATTGATAAAACGAATATTTTATTACAAACATATAAAAACGTCTTTCTGTGATGAGCGTGATAAACGATCGAAATGCATTGCCGGTACAGATTAAAAAAAGAAATTACTTTCGGTACGTTAAAAGCACTTTAGTAATGAATGAGCAACGCAAAAATTCATTTAAATCTACGCTTCACCGGTTATCGGGCCCGGAATTTCTGGATTCCATCAATTTGCGATTTTCTTTAGCACGGAGGAGAATTTCTCCGCTCTGATAAATTAGAGGGCGCTGATTTATTCGGCAACTCCTCAATCTTCAAGAATTTTACACCTTTATTCCATTGAAATACAGTAATTACTTGATTTATTAAGTACAATTTTAGTAGAATAATTTATGGTTTTGAGTATTTAATTCATTACTAAATACAAAACTAGAATAGGTTTGAATTTATTATATTTATAAGTTAATGGCGTTTTTTAATAAAGTGACATAGACAAGTGATAAAAGTCAAGAAATAAATCATGTGTCAAAAACTTGTCCCAAACGTATAATAACGCCCATAGACTTCCTACCTCTCCTGTGTCGATACAACTTGATTCGCCCGGAGTCAAAGAGGTGTTCGACCTTTCCTCCTTTCTTTTATGGTTTTCAAGATAGAATTTAACTTATATTTCAATGTACACACATTCAGTATCTCCCAGAATAACTAATTGCCTACACTTAAAGAGAAACATACAACTATAAATTAATATTATCAAATCCTATCCAAATATCACATCCACGTACAATGCTAACTTAGCAGTGTTGGCTTGAGTCAGGAAATTGCTAGGTTATGAAACATAATTAGGTACTAAGATTTGCTTTATTTTAACCAATATAGAAGTATTTATGATATGTTATCGAAACATCATCATATAAGATAATTCCTTGGTATACAATTTAGTGAAAACTAAATTACAAAGCAATGAATGCATCTTTATTTGAATTCTGCATTAGAAATCGAAGCAAACCTAATCAAGGAAAACTTCAATTACACGAAAGACATATTCAGAATTTTCCTCTACAACTGAATATTTCAAATTTTCCGATTCTATACCAATTTCATATGCAAATCTAAGCGAAAAACAAAAATTAAAATCTGGAACACTTCGCGAAATTTATAGCTAACGCCGAACTCGAGCACGATTTAGATAAACTTTAAACTCCAACAACATAAATAACACAAACATGCTGGCATTATATTTTTCGTCTTCCATACAGTTAAGCACGACCGTTTGAAAGTTCATTGAACCGAAGGCTGTATTACGCGCGAAACGACTTCAAAGCGCACGTTATCATCTAAGGCTATGCTAGGGTTATCGTTAAGAGTTTTTCGCTTTTAAGGTGAAAATTTTTTTTTAAACATTTATGGCCGATAATTGTATTTTATTTAAGCATTAAAAACAACTTAACATATTCAAGGGTGCGAAATTTATATCTTTTATTATACCTTTTTTTAATTCTAAGTTTCCTTAAACATATTACATAGTTTTCTAGAAAATATTGAGGCAATGTAGCCCCTATCGGGATCCAAGTCGGACGCCAATATTTATGTGTCTAACACCTACCGCCTTCAGACGAAGGATTTATGAGAGTTTATTTATTTATTTAATAATAAGTAATCAACAGCTGCTTAACACATATTACATACAAAACACAAATACAATACACAAAGCCAAAACAGATTACACAGATTAAATAAAAACAGTAAACAAGCATTAAAAGACAAAGTGTCATTTAAAAGAAAAACAAAAGAATAAAATTAAAAACTGCAAAATTAGAAAAAGCTACAAATAATACTAAGAATTTATTAATATCTACTACTTTAAAAAAAAAGTACTACTTAAAAAAATCGGAGTCTTCCCGCTTCTCCAGGCACTTCTTCACATCTCTCTTATTGGGGTAGAAGATATCAATGTCTTGAAAATGGTTGTCATAATTCGACAAAACCCTAAACATTGGAGAATTACGCAGGTAATTCGACTTCGTACGAGGCACACTGAACAATTTTGAGTATCTTGTCGCATACACAGGAGGAATTTTAAATGTAATTAATGATAGCAAATAGGGGCTGTCTATCCGCCCATTAAGAATAGCATGTAAAAAGAACAAGTCTTGCTGACTCCGTCGATATTCTAGCGAGTCTAAATTAAAATATGAGCAAGAATCAGTATAACCATCAAAACCCCTATACCCCTTGTAACAAAGAAATTTGACAAACTTTTTTTGCACACCTTCCACAGCTTTTTTGTATTTTACATAATATGGAGACCAAATAATACTTGCGTACTCCAGCACGCTTCTGACATATGCAAAATAAAGGGTTTTTATGCAATTTATATTTTGAAATGTCTTGCATGACCGCTTGACAAACCCTAACTGCTCATACGCTTTGCCTGTTATGTTATCGATATGTTCTGATAGACCCATTTTTTCATCTAATAATATTCCAAGGTCTTTAACTAATTTTACTTGTTTAATGGGGATGTTATTGATTTTGTAAACATATTGTATTTTTTTGTTTTTACGTGAAAAAGTTATCTTATTACATTTGTTTATATTTATTGTAAGTTTATTTTGTTTGTAATATATTTCTAGTCTATTAAGATCTTGTTGAATTTGATTGCAGTTATCTATAGATTGTATTCTTAAGAAAATTTTTTTGTCATCCGCGAACATAAGATGTTTGGAAAAGTGAAAACAGTATTTTATATCGTATAAATAAGCATTAAATAATAACGGCCCAAGTATTGACCCTTGGGGTACTCCTGATGTAATGTTAGTGAACATGCTTTTGTACCCGCATATTACTGTTGCTTGTCGTCTGTTAGTTATGTATGACTTTATCCATCGGTAAAGATCGCCACGTATTCCAAGGGAGAAAAGCTTATGTAAAAGGATAATGTGATCAACACGATCAAAAGCTTTTTCTATATCCGTGTAGATAGCATCAATTTGTTCGCCCTCATCCATGCCTCGCAGTATATAGTCAGTAAAAGTAGTTAAGTTAGTAATAGTTGAACGATTTTTAGTAAAGCCGTGTTGTTGTTCCGGTAGTTGTTTAGAGATTAATGGACTTATAACATTATGGACTAGTTTTTCGAATAGTTTGCTAAAAGAATTAAGAATTGAGATTGGTCTATAGTGGTCAATTTTATTTTTGGAGCCTTTTTTATGAATTGGAACGACATGTGCTTCTTTCCATTTTAAAGGAAATGCACAGAATGTGTTAAGGGACAAATTATAGATATATGATAGTGGTGTTGCAAGTTCCTTACTACATCTTTGTAGGAAAACTGCAGGTATTCCATCACTACCTGGACCCTTATCTATATTTAATTTTGTTATAGCTTTAAAGACATCATGTTCCGTTATGTAAATGTTGTTATATATAACATCTGACTCGGGTAGGTCAGGTAGATCATAAGTATCGCTGGGAGAGTGAAAGACGCTGTTGAAGAATTTGTTAAAACCATCACAAATCTCAGGCTCCGATTTGTATGAAACATCGCCAAGAACTAGCATGCTTGGGTACTCAGATTTACCTTGCCTCTTATTTCTTAAATATGACCACAACGCCTTAGGATTTTTAGCCATGCTATCTTGTATATGCTGTTCATAAGATAGCATGCACTTTTTGGATAAACGCTTTTGCCTACTACGTAACAATGAAAATTCATCATAGTCCCGCGGGTTCTTATACATTTTCCAACGTCTGTGAGCTTTTAGTTTATCCTTGATAACATGTATCAGAGATTTGGAGTACCACACGGGGTACTTATTATTACAAGTATTACGACTCATTGGGACATAATTTACAATAATTTTATTCAGAATATCGTAAAACTTTGCAGTTACTTCGTCAATAGTATCTCCATTTAGAAGCTGCGTCCAGTTGACCTTGCTTAGTTCCTGATTGATAGCATTATAGTTAGCGCGGTAGAAATTATACTTCAGATCTACTTTTGGAGACATTTTGCGTAGAAGTAAGTCAGTTGCATCTATACTCAAACAGGGATGATGCATATCGGGCTTAACCAATGCTATATCAGCTCTGGTACTATCTAGAGAGACGTTACTCAATATTAAATCCAATACGTTGTTACAAGTATTGGAAATAAAATTATGCTGTGTCAGGCCAGAAGAATGTAACTTATTTATAAAATCTTCGGAGATTTCTTGTAAATGGGTCGTTCCTTGTTTTAAAATAATAGGTCCCGAGGGAGACCAACTAATGTTAGGAAGATTAAAGTCACCAACAATTATGAAGTTGTCACTTGCGTTTGATTCA
The DNA here is from genome assembly GCF_905147795.1 of Pieris rapae. NCBI lineage: Eukaryota > Metazoa > Arthropoda > Insecta > Lepidoptera > Pieridae > Pieris > Pieris rapae. The sequence goes on along the minus strand of NC_059511.1, from coordinate 7,869,679 downwards.
ATTATATGACTGAACGAGGAAATAAACGTCATAAGTCGTTGTGGCTGCTTAGAATCGGGAGGTATATAGACCAATCCGATGTGAAGATTACGCCGATCATTAGCTCCAAGCAAATTTTCGGGTATAGTTATCCACAAAGTTTCGACATTAGTGCAGTTCCATTCAGGTCTTTCGTATGCCTGCAATTTACGAGATATATAAATTAATAATCCTCCCCCATATTTTTTATGTGATGTTTCTTTTGTTCTGTCGCGCCGAAACATAGTATAGTTACCCCCGCAGAGTTCGCTATCGTAAAACTTATCATTTAACCAAGATTCCGTTATTAGAACTATATCAAAAGTAGACAAGAGTAGATTACGACAAAATTCACTCGTTTTAGTCCGCAAGCCTCGCACGTTTTGATAAAATATGGTTAGGGTTTTATCAGACATTTAAAGAAAAATGTAAATGTACCAACGTTTACGCAAATATTCTTACTACGGCGGGAAGACCTCGACTTTTGTATTATTATTGCTGTTAAATTGTAAATCAAAAAACAAAGCGTTGCTAAAACTACTGGAGAATACACGAACAATGCCGTAAAAAAATTGATAATATAAAAATACAGATGGGAAGTGGAATAGGAAATTTTTAAGAAATTTTTGATAAGTCTCGCTCCGAATTTATTGTAGTGGCTGGGGACTCTTCGTTTCTGCGTAAAAAAATGCAACAGTTTCTGACCCAAACGAATTTGTAACCTTTGGCCGTAGCCAGTGTTTTAACGTTTTTTAACAGATATTTGTTTTCAGGGGTCAGGTGCTCGTTTACAAAGAATTTCTTTGAATTTCCAACCAATCCGATGTCAGATGTTTGAATTCCTCGCCGTTTTCTTAAACCAGACAAAATTTTATCTTTAATGTCGCGAGATTTGAGACGCACCACAATTGTTTTTGGCTTTCCTGGCATAGATTGTTTCGGCTGTATACGATTGGCGAATTCAATATCGCCCGGCTGCAAATCCACATCAGCATGTTTTGCGATTTTTTGCATTAGTGACCGTGTCGACTCGTTGCTAGTTTGAGGTAAACCTACAATCTCTAAATTGTTCATCCGGTTCCACTGTTGCTGCTTCCCAATTTGAGATTTCAGTTCACCTACCATGGCATTGCAATTCAAGAGATCATTCTTAAGTACAGTCAATTCTTCCTTTAGAGATTTTGTTTCTTCGACGAATGGAACAATGAAAGACTTGATCTCTTCTCGCAACTCCATAATAAGAGAAGCTTTTAGAGTTTCGATCAACTTATTCTGTATATAACCTAGTTTAGTGTCTATTGCCTGATTAATTCCTTCTGTAATTACCTTCTGTAAGTCATCCCTTGACAAGTGCTTGTCGCTTTGTCCTAGATCCTTTTTATGACGCCGCGAGGAGGCTTGCTGCTTTTCAGGCGATGCATCAGGGCAGCGCAGTCCTCTTCGCGTGCAAGGTGGACATATCCAAGTATCACTTGATTCTTCCATTGTAATTCCTGTACACTTACTGTGACAACCTCTAAAGCACTGCGTACATTGAATCTGCGTGCTTATGTCTAGGTCTTTAGAGCATGCAATGCATTTAAGCATTTTATCTATTAGCTTATTCTTTCCCTTTTTTCCTTATTATATATAGAAGAAAAAAGTAAAAAAATGCAAGTTAAAAATTACGTGTGCTCGCTCAGAATCGAACTGGCTTCAGTTGATCAATGCGTTAAGAACTTTATGCACAGAGCTACGGCGTCTGTGACGGCACTTCTGAATATATCTTATAGTATTTAAAATTTAATTTACGTGAGGGTCAATGACCAAGTTAATTATTATTTAATAACAATCGTATTTCTAGTCACGCACTCACTTTAACACTACTGACCTTGCACTAAATCACTTCTTTCTTCTCAGAGCTACGGCGTCCGTGACGGCAAATCCGAATATATCTTATAGTATTTAAAACTTAATTTACGTGAAGGTCAATGACTAATTTAATTATTATTTAATAACAATCGTATTTCTAGTCACGCACTCACTTTAACACTAATGACCTTGCACTAATCACTTTATGTATCCACAATATATCTGATTGTAGGTAAATTTATTGGACTTTATTCTTCCTAAAAGAGCTAATATGGACTTTTTCTGCTTTTTAGCGGCTGATAATATTTCACAAGATAGTTCCTTAATAACACAAATCGATAATCACATTTATTTCCGTTTATATTAATTTTTAAGTATTAAATTTATAGAAACGATACGTGTTGACGCGGAGGCTACCCGCAATATCTTTCTAATTTGTGAAACTTTTCTAGCTGTTCAGACTGGACTTTAATAACATTTATTAGATAGGCTTAAGAAGAAATGCTAATACTGATCTAATATTATCTGCTTTATTTTTATATTAGTTTATACATAGTTTATACATACATGTATTACATTTTTGTCTTGAATTGTTACCTTTAAACGTGTAAATAAATAAATTGTGAATTTATAACAAGTAACAATAAGCAATACTTTTGTTTATAACTATACTTAAAATTATCAATTTGATTGTTAGTCTATAGTTTTTAAAGTGTTGCACTGTTGTCAAAGTTACATAATGGGATTAGATTTATCTATGCTCTTGTGCTACGCTTGACTGCACATTAAATTTATTTAGTAACAATTAATAAGATGTTTGTAAAATCAGATGAATAAAAACCTTTTTAAAACAACGATTTCTATTGTCTATTATAATCGGTAGTTACAGTAACCGTTATGTACTCTATGTTAAAAGTACCCAGCGCAGATTATGAATGTTGTCTGTCAAATACAACAGTTTTTACAAAAGTATAGTAGTAAACTGTAAAGAGCCAATGAGAACCATGTTAACAAAAGACGCATTTATTAGGCGCAAAGTGAAAAGCCATGTACCGATACATTATGGAGCCGGGGTTTTATGGTCAATACGTGATGACTTTTGTGTTTTACAATTATGCGTCACGTGACGCATATTCAAAGGGCTACTTTTGGGAATACAACATTTTATTGAAATATTATAATGAGGACATACTCGCGAAGCAAAATCACAAGAATATTCTTTGCGGCTTTAGTGATGTATGATATTTAAGTAAAAAACATTAATTTAACTGGATTTTTTTTCTTATTACTACTATAATCGCAATGTATATAAAGAAATACCTTTTAATAAGTTGGATAAATCATTTTACCTTACGTCTCCTATTAATTTGATAGATAAACTTATTTGTTACTAAGAAGACTTGACTTGACTTCAAAAGATTTGATTATTTTGTTACTAAGAAGTGATTGTGTGGGCTTTAGCAATACGTGGGATACGTTTCAAACAAAATTAAGGAAAACACTATGAGAAGGAAAAACTTTTAGGGGTAATAAAAGTATGCACTAAATATCCATTTATGTAATGCACAAATTGTGTTTATTATGTCGCGTAATAAACCCCCGACTTCCCGCAGGAACGTGTTAAATTATCGCACAGCGGATACTGGCTTATATACTTTTTATTTACAATTCAAATAAAAGCTTTGGCCAACAAGAAGTCGATTAATTATTATTAACTTTAATCTGATATGGTTATGAATTAACGATTGAAAGATCTTTATGGAAATAACGATAAAGCTACCCAAAGAAAGCAATATGGTAATATCAAAATTAGGTAATAGTAGGATAAGGTAGTTTTAGAAGTATGATCCAGATTCGACTTAGAGATGAATATGACACTGGACGTTTTTGACATTTGACAGCATCGAATCTAAACCTCAACCTGAAAGTCTACAGTGTTTAGCAGTGTTATCAGTTTGCGTTATATATCGTAGCTGTAACGAGTTAACCGGTGTACGGCGATCATTAATAAGGTTACGCTGTGCTTCGTTTACATTTGGTAAACACTAGTAACACTTATTCTTGTGTATCATACAAGTATCAGATCTGTTACATATACATTTAATTAAGTAGTTGAGTTCAGTAGAAACTTCAGAATTAAAGGCAAGGTATCTTCTAGAAACCAATAGAAAACGTAATAGAATACTAAAATGAATTATAAATATAACCAAGAAAGATAATAGAAATCTGTGCTTTGTTCAGAGTATGTACATAGTGTATACTGCGAGCGCTGAGCCTTATCTAATGTATTTCGTAGTTTTTATCTGTATATAAATAGTAGTTTTATGATTATGTATCTGTCAATATCAGTAGATATTCCAGTAGATCTCACCATAAACTTAAACATAGTAAATCATCCTTCGCTTTGAGAAGGTTGCAACTTCATTGCCTTTCGACTGTACCATTTCTCTTTAACTCGATCGCGAAGTATTGCTTACTTCTAAAAGGTCCTAAATCTCTAAGAGAACCGTGAAAGTTGGTACTATGTGGAATTAACAGATGTTTCACGATCTAATCGGACGTTGTAAGAAAGATGAGGGACATTAGTACGAGCAGATCGTGATTGGAATCTCTGATTGGACTCTTGAGATATATAACGTTATATTTTCTCAAGGAATTATATTTCTCATAAAACAAAGTTTAACATTAATTTGATTTGGTATGTATTTAAATTATATTGATTGATTAGTATGACTGGCATCCATGAAACACATGCAATAAATTCTTAACTTATCTATATTATCCAGAGCTGGATATATTGTTAAGTATTTTTTTTTATTTCGTAAAACTTATGTTTGCCAAAATTGAAAATATTTTAAATAAGATAGCTTGTAACATAAACCGTAGATTTAGTATTATGAATGATGTGGTAAAACCCAGTAAGTAAATGAATAAATAAGCTTTTAAAGAACTTTTCATTTAAACATTTTAGGTTCTACTGACTCAACCAGTAATAACTTTATATACTGTGCCACATTAGGACTTAAGAGTAAAATAGGAAACGTCATGTCAATTTAGGTCAACAATATAACTACACTTCTACGACGATATTGTAAGTAAAAAAAGTAATTCAAAAACATTGGACCACTTTAGTATTGCGTGGATATTTCAAAAATTACTGAACGGATTCTGATGAAATTTGGAGTGCTCCCTAAATTGGAATATGCTAGATTTTAATCCACAACGATATGTCAGGTATATCCAATAATATTTACCACAGATGCATTTGCGAAATTAAGTACTTTATTTTAAAGTGTGAAAAGACGGGGAGCACCTGGTTATCCAGTAAATCATAAATGCAAACAATACATCATTAATCAAAGTAAAGTCCTCAAATGTAAAAAAACTTATAATATTTAAATACAGTACTAAGCTTGTTATTGTGGTCTTTATGTAAAATGTTTATAAAATATTCAGATTTCACTTGTACATTGACCAACTGCTGACATGGCTCATTGGCTGGTTGGGTTTTGGTGGTTATTCCACTTTAACAGTTGAAGGTGCGCGATAAACCACAGCCCGAGATTAATTTTATCTATGTGTGAATAAATATAGTTATATTTTGTATGATACACATAGTCAAGTTTAAATATAAGTCTATGTCATTCATTTCTTGCGACCTCTCACAGTAGCAAAGCGTCCTTGTGGTTAGCCTGCCCGATAGCTTTAAGAAAACCCTACTGCCTTGAACCTCTGTTCTATCTGTAGGGCTTCGTTTGTTACCTTAGCTGGCTAGGCACCGACATCCCGTACTTATTTATTCGCTACTTACGTGTTAGGATACAACTGTAGTCCTTAGGGATCCATAGTTGCTATATTCTAGGTTCTAGTTCTTACCTGTTCATATTAAAGCTATCTAGTTCAGTTTTATAATGGATATACTAATATATTTTATATGCTTATACAGAATGACACATATACATTTCAATACAAATCTCACAGTCCACTGCCTGGTCAGCTATACACCAATAAAATTCTGAATTTAACGATGTGACAAACTTCTTAATTAATTTTATACGAAAAACCCTAACAAGGAAAAAGGATAACCATTACGAGAGTAGCGAAACTCGAACCGCTTAATCTAGTAGTAAGCGTAATGAATGTACATCTTGAATGTAGAGATCTCATCAAGAAAATCGAAAGCATTAACATAACCGCATGATTACTCGCAATAAAAGAAATTGCAATTCCACAATTCGCATTCCGCATTTACGTTGCGAACGGACGTGATTTACATCGATACATTAACGTTATCGATAGCGTATACGATTCTAATTGAAATCGGCTTCGAAAAGTTTGCAAAAAGTACGCTTTTGGGTTGAATTTTTTAATTAAAGAAAAGTAGACAAAGCATAGAGAAGAGAAAGCGGATTAATGCAGCTGATTTTCATCATCAAAAGTTACTGGCGAAAATTGCAACCGTATCAGCTCGTCTACGCACAAATGAGCGTTTTTTAAGGCAATTTGCCGCGTACCTATCGAAGTATTTTCGAACTAATTCGGTCCTTTAAGAAAAGAGTGTACCAATTTTCAAAGGCTGGAAAACGGAGGCCGCAGTCGACGTCTAGCAATGTGAGTATCTATGGATGGCGGTATCACTTAACATCAGGTGATTTCAGAATTTCATTTGATGTATGCCTTAAACTTTCAAATGTATCAGATATCTTCACACAAAAGTTGTATTTTTAAGGTTTGAAAGGTAGTAGGATCTGCCGTATTAACCAGCACTATGATAGCGATTTAGGTTGACACCTCTCACAACAAAGAATTTTGCATTTATATTATTAGAACATAATTATTATGTAACTGAAGGACAGTCATGATTAATAGCTCTTTAAGCCCAAAATCAGAATTTCCAGGTATAATCAAATATTGTATCTATATGTTTACTAATTCTTCATTAAATCAGACAAAACTAGGTACTATATTTCCAATATGAAATAATTCCTTTTAGATCCCGAATAACTGAGAATCTTCGAGCGCTGTATTAAAGTACAAGTACCTATCAAGCTGTGGTTAATCCATTTGGAGCAAGTAATATGTCATGTTATGTATATAATCAATAATTTATACCCTAAATGTGAACCAAATCCCGGATGATGTTGTACAGGACAATGCGATCCGCTGTAAACACATGACAAACACATTAGCAATTATGTCAACAGAGTGGACCCGACAGCACGACATCGGTCAACGGAGTTTGCGTTACATTTGACAGTTTGTTGGAATTAATTCGTGGTTTCAGTTAACTGTATAGGAGGGTCAGTCGAATAAGGTTCCATTGTCCACTTTTCTTAGTATACGGAGTTATAGGAAACGTCTATATTTTGTAAGGGAGAAATCCACGAATCAAAATAATCAAACTAAAACTCCAAATTTTAACTTATGAACTAAAAAAATAAATACTTGTAAAGTTATATTTAATACCAGTTCGCATTCGCAAGGGCGTAGAGCGGGCAAGAAAAGATTGTATGATTATTACAACATATTTAATTATTGTCAGTATACATATTCCTCACATATTTGCAAATATCGAAACCGTAGAATTACATTATTATAATTTAGATTATTACATTAAAGAGAAATAAAAAAAACAATAAAACAGTGTGTGAGATAAACATAAAATAATGCGTTTGTAGTATCATACAACAAAAAATAACAAAAATATGTGAAACGCAATTAGCAACGAATTGATTTTGTCATGGTTCTATGATTGTCCTATGAAGCAGGACCAGCATATTTCCAAGTATTCATATCTTGAGTATTCAAATCCTCGAATCTGTAAAACGCTTTTTTTACAAAGTGTACTTTTAATAAAAAAAATCGTTTATTTAGTTTTAATACATCACAAGGTATTTTATAGTAACATCTAACACAATACCCCATAGATGAATCAGTGGCACTACTCCCTCTTTTTTTAGGTCTGCCCCCCAGATTTCTTTTTATCTGTTTCATAAATCAGTGATTAGCCTCCTGTGCCTGACGCCGTCGACTTTTTAGTTCTAAAGTTTCTTCACTTCATTTTCTATTCGAGCGAATTTTGAATATAACTAAAATTCACATTTTAAAATATATATGAAAATAATCTTAAAGAGTTAAGAAATTCATAATTTGTAATACACATTAAACAAATTTAAAGAACATCATTTTACAATTTTTTAAATGTCGCTATCAATAAAAAATATGTCACATGCGATAGAAATCGACAGATTATCAAGGCTTAACCCGAATCAAGAATTAATTGTGGGAAAAACATTGGGGATCTTCGGGGCTTACGTGATTAAAAACGGTCCCCGTTTTTGTAAGGTATTATTTTAGGATCGGCGTTAATTTTGGGCACCGAATCGCACTAATTTATTTAAAGAGTCCTCTCATAAATAAACTTATTATGTCCAATCCAATTTGCATCGCTTTTCCATAGAGCGGACTTGAAGGGTATCCAGCCATCATAGATTATTGTAATAAAATACAAAAATAGAATCCATAGATTTCAAAATGCAGATAGGTACTCAAGTATTTTGAATTTATCTGTCATAACCACACCTTTGAGTCTACATAGTCTGTATTTATAAAAGTAGGTAAGAATGTATATTTTTTTAAAAATCTGACGCCCTTTTTAAACATTAAATCTTCACTCACGGAGTAATATAAATAGTCCAGTTTTTATTGCTGCCTAATAGCACTTGAATCCTTGGACCCTACTTTTAGACTCCATGATTGTCCCTTGGTCTTATTCTAATGTAGGGCGTATAAAGCTTGCATAATTAAGTATGTGTAGTGTAGCTAATTCGATTAGACCCCTGAAGCAGTGGAGTGTGCCATACTGTCCTTTTAAATCAGCCTTTATCAAGGCTGACTGACTGAGAATATTTTATCTTTGTTTTGTTGCGATAGACTTGTGTCTTTACTTTGACTTTGTATTGATATATATTATATTAAGACAAAGTCAAAGTAAAGACACAAGTATATATGTATTGATATGTATATATATAGAAATTAGAAAGAAGAAACTGAATAAAAAATGTAAAATTAATATAACTTCGATTATAATTTATTGGTAGACAACTAAATAGCATGGAACGTACGTAAATCATTAACTGTTCGAATAAGATATGTTAACATTTTTACAATTGATTTCATTTATAAAAAACTTGTAGATAGATATTGTTCAGTATCATATCTTCACCGCAAAGAAGAATGGCCGGTATCTAAGGGATAAAATTGGCACCGAAGCCTGTCATTCTCATCCAACCCAAAAGCGAAAGCAAGTATATGTATCTAATATAAAATGACTTGAAATAACACTGAGCCATTATTGATTATAATATTCCTGTTTTCCTCCACCTGTCAGAGCATAACACGATCAGAAGTAGGTCAGTACCTGGCGTAATGCTCCGCAAACAATCAAACTCGATATTGAGTTTCATACAATACGCTCCGTTAGTAAAACTCATAACGTATTCATTGGTTTACTTTTAATGACTTTGTATTACCAATACCATAAATCAACAGAATTCAGAATAACGCTTATTGTTATCGAGTAAAGGTTATTTAAAAGCCTGCTATAAACTAGGCTTCTACTTGATATCTTTTGCGTATAATGAAAATGAAAATTTCTCTATTCCTCATATTTCGCATTCATTTTTAAAAATCGAACATACGAACAATCTTTTCGTAATAAGGTATGATTATGTGAAACTATAAGACACATATATTTCTGCGTCTGTTCAACGACAACTTAAAGCAAAGTGCAAAGTTTGTAATATGAGATAGTAGAATAGCATTCGACTTAATACACCGAAGTCTTACTAGCTAACTCTCGGTTGTGTATCCCAGAGTTTCCTTACAATGTTTAGATTCACCATAAGAGCAAAACCACAGATAGAATTCTCTATTATATCGCAGATTCAACACAAGATTTCAACACTTACTATTATCATTTGTTCCTCGAACAGCTTTACTTAATACTACTAAGTCTAAGCTATTTCTCACCTGCTTATTAAATTAAACATAATACCAGCACATAAAGCTATAAAATTGCTCGTTCGTCTCGATTAAAAGTTTACGTAGCTGTAAAAGACGTTACAAAATTAATTAGGAGAGTTCACGCGCCCCGTAAATCTACGCAAAAGGAATTTGTTCCAAGATTAAAATCGTAAAAGACGACAGCAAACGTTTTAATGCCTTCATCTTCTGCTTATGAGACGATATAAGTATATTTGAGAGAATTCGTCTCTATAGATATTAGGCATGAACTGTTTTCTTTTTAAATAAAAAAAAATAAGTTAAGTTTTACACCTGGTCTTAGCCCTGCTTTGCTAAGAGCTTTTGTAGTAGATGATTCACATGAAATAATTATTGTTTACCGAGAATCGAACTCAAAATCTCTTTTATACACCGTATTATGCGTTAGTCAATAATATAACGAATGGAATATATTGTTTAAAGTCTTGCAAATGACCTCTTTAAAATAACTTTACAGTTAATTACAAAATTGAGCTATTAATTTATATTGAAACAGCTGTTTAGTAGGCAATGTTGCAAACTTTCATAACCTCAATTAATATTGTGTACAGAAAGAGTAATTAATGTGTTTTAATAGTTAATTAGTTTATAGAACACACATAATTCTGCTAGTGATTTGTTTTAAATGTTGTAATTTCAGTATTAGCTATATGATCGTAGAACAATGTCGGATTTACAAAAAAAAAACAAAGTCCATTAGTTTTAAATTTCAAATTAGTCGGTAAAGTGACGGATATGATAGAAACATGTGATTTTTCTAAAAAACGGTGTAATTAAATGTTATATTATATATATTTTTTTTATTTTGTTTCAAAATAAATCCCTTTGTTTGCTTGTATTCCAATTTTCATAATTACAAAATATAGATTGACATATGACAAAAAGCTAACATGATTATATGTATTATTTTTGAAATGGCTGCACTGTAAAGTTTATAATTTGTCAGATCCGTCACTATTCTACGACTATAATGATTTGGTTTTCCAAATAAAATATTGCTCAAGGGATTTACGATCTCCGAAGCTAAACTAAATTCATAGAATGCACAATGTTAATTTGCATCTTAGCCTATTTATTTTTTTATGTTACAGGAGGAAACTCGCACTGTCAGAACGCTCACAGGAGTAACGCTAGTGCGTTACTCCTTTTTAGGACCCGGGCCCCTGATTTCTGTATCTATTTCGTGGATCGTTTCTAATAGGCAAGGCAAACCGTAGAGTTTATGCGACTAAGACAAGACAAGATAAGTGCGCAATAGGTCATTGGTGCACAGTCGGGTCGAACCCCAAGGAAGAGAGTAGCACATTTAAACCACTAGGCCAATACTACGCTTGTACTTATAACCGACATAGATTCATAAATAATCAAATCATTGTATGTAATCAACACAGATTCTTTGATATCTGTAATATGACATTCGTATGTCAAACCTAATTTGACATAATACATGGAAGTATTACTCAGCCATAAGTTTTGACTGCGATATGCCATGAGTCTTCTATCCTTTTCATTACAATTTCATCACAGTTAAATATCGAAAGATATAATTGATTGTTTATTTTCAACAAAACAGACTAAACATTTGAATGTCTGAGTGGAGACTTTTCCTTTATTATTTTTCCTTTAATCAACTGAGCTCCCGTACAATTAATCGTGACCCTTAAAACGACATTTGTGATTCAAATAAATACCCGTTTCCTGATGTTGAAAGTAAAATAATTTTGAACGTTTGTCCAGTTTATTAATATTTATCATTGAGGCAAAGGAAATTAATGAGTAATATGTAAGATTATTTCTTCAACGGCTTATAACATTATTTGAAAGAGATATTTAGGTGAATCTGTCATTATAATATTTTTATTAATAAATGCTCGTATGCTTAAAGTTACATAACATAATTAATTCTAAAACATTTATTTAGTAATTCTACCATTGGTAGTAATTATAATTGTACTTTATATAAATGATTATTGTAATTATGGTTGATTGTTTAAGCAGTTGTGTGTTTCTTATAAATTCAATGTAAAATAATTTAACAAACTCAAAGGTAAATTTTGATTACTTTGAAAAACTACTTAAAGATTTATTATTTCGATAATTAGTTGAAAGTCAAGTTTCTTTCTAATAACGTTACTTAACTCAGTTTTAATTGACTTTGAGAAAGGGCATTTATTGGACCTAATGATGTTCGCTTCACCTCTAATTAAATTTTCAAATATATTTAAAATAATTAAAAATAAAATGTACAACATATTGATTAATTAATATATCAATTTGTTGTATCCTAGGTCCGGGTGGTCCGGAATGACATGGGTAACCATGTATAACCACATATTATAATAATCCTATTTTAAAGGCATTTAGCATGGAATATAGATCTACATATTATATTAATGGTAATAATAATAATAACTTCTTGCTAGAATATGGTACATCAAAAACAAATCTTTTTAAAAATATCGTATGATAAAAGGAAATTCTTTTTTATTCTCCATTACTTTTACGAAAATTTTAGATAATATTAAAGTTTTTGGTCCATATTAGTAATTGTATTTGTACTCCTTTTTTATGAAATGGCTGGATAATTAATAATTTTGGTTTTTCAGAAAAGATTCCTTAGTATAGTATTAGTTTGACCAGTACTTCTACGGAAAACCCTACAACAACTTTGTTTTCAAAAGTCCCTACGACGTAGGCTATTCGTAGGCCTGACAGTTTTTCTACAATCACAGTCAGTGATTAGTAATAAGTACAATACTAGCAGAAAATACTCTAGAATCGCGCATTTTAGAGCATCTCCCTGTATCCAATATAGTACATGACATACTATATTATTAATATAAATGCGAACATTCCAGCTGTATGAGGCGTCATAAACGATTCATTACGAGCCAGCGTGTTCATTAACATAGCCTGATTATTGTACTATGAATTATTTATACACTTCATTAATTACGTCACGTTGTATGGAAGGCTTTCAGGCGTCGATATACGTTTTCAGCTTGCTTTTATTAAAATCAATATTATTCTGTCTGTTTCTCTTCAATTACAATGATATTGTATATAATTAATATTCGGTTATAATAAAAATATATTTATGTATTAATATACTCTTTAGTTTAACAGAAACTCTTAACTGAAGATATTTCGCCGACTATGGCATAACAACAAATACCACACTTGTTCTCCTCCGGTTCCTGTTAATATGCAGTTAATTTTAGTACTTGCATTTTAGTTACGGATAAAGGAGAGACAAATAAATGTAAAAATTACCCATTAGGCAGGGGAAAAGCTACAACCGTTAGGATCAGCTTAAAAAGGCTTTTACCGTCTAGGCTTCTAGTTAAGACTGCTGTTCGAGTAAATAAATTGAATTTAACGAGTCGTCCACAGAGTCTAGACGTGGGGTGTGAACGTACTGTCATGTTGCAGATGTTTTCTAAATGCGGAATTATTGTGGACCAGATGCCAAACAAGTGTTTGTTTTGCTAAGCCCTATGGATTGGTGAATAAGGGAGACTTTATCGAAATACTACTGTTTCTATTAAGCTGATTCAAATTTAGGTATTTAAGAATTAAGTAGTAGGGATTCCTTTTTATTTCGTTGTCAATAGAGAACATGTAATATACTTTTAATAGACATTAGACATAGCCTTCGTCGCCCATCTTAAGAAAGATACAAAGATATAAGCAATTAAACCGCTTACTAAACTCTTAGATAGTTTTGAAAAGTTTTTACGCCGTTCTGTTTATTAAATTTGTTCCAAGTTATAAAGACTCGATTTAGCCTTAATTGTGCATAACTTGGCAAGTGGAGCGAGGCGGTATCCAAGCGTTATCGCCTTGGAAAACTTTGGTTTTACCAACAATTAAGTGTAACATTAACCGTCCAACAAAGTTAGTATTTGGGAGATAATAAAGTTTGAGATCCACTCGGATATTTCCCTCCAAGATATACAACTGGGCGTTGAGAATAAGTTGACGTAACGAGTTATATGACTATGAATGGTTTAGCAGAATGTTAGATCGTGTTTGTCATTGGGTTGACTTTTGAAGAGAGATTCAAATAACTGATTACAATCAAAGCAAATCATACCTCTGGAGTGTTATCGTACTTCAATAACCCTTTTTAATAAAAACAAATAATATAAAAAAATATTGATTTACAATTGTAATCATCTCAATCGCACTCTTCACTTCATGGCGCCACTAACAACTTTCACCCTGTCCAATCTACCCTCTCCCCTGTCATGGTAAGACTTCTCTTGACCTAAGGGCCTAAACTGGATCGGGTCTAGCGAGTAGGGGATCGGCCTTGAGATCTAGTGCCCTTCACTCTGCCATAAATTTTTCTAGATATCTGTATGTTACCTTAAAAATACTATGAAGAAACGTGTGTATATGTGGTTTGTTTATCTGACATTATTTATTATACATAGCCTATGTTAAAATTTAACTCAATTAAAACTATTAATTAAATATTGTTAAGTTGTGACTATATTAAATGAGTAGGTACATAATTTCTAAAACATAGCTAGGTGCATCAACAACCTTATTATGTACAAAATTTAGGGCGGCTGGCTACAAGATACTTAATGTTGATAACATTGTTCAACACTTATACGTTTTATGACACTCTACTTACACGTTATGAGCTGGTTACCTGCGAATAATGTGTTAAGTAATAATATTACAGCTTAATATAGAATGGTTTATATTTTTTTAAATTTTACTTTTCTTTACCAGGTACACTGTCCAAGCATGAAAGTGGAAATACCACTCGCGTCCAGTTGCGTTTTTATGAAGTTTGCACAATGGAAAACTTCTTTCTCGCAGAGATTCTTTGGTTTCCTAGGCTGTTACCTATATAATAAATTAAATGGAAAAATTAACATTTACCTTCTTTCAAAATATGAATGTAATAAAACGGTTACTACTTGGCTGAAGACGTTGAGTTATGATGAAACAGAAGATTTATTAACTGTTACTCTGTAAAACACCCAATCACCCACACATACACACACACACGCACACACATACACATAGAGACACACACTAGCGCATGTGCACACACACACCAAATTTAATTTTACATCTCTGTTTACAATGTTTTTCTTTTAGCGTTTACTTTTTTTTCTTCTATTGTATATTATGACAATGACCTATTATATTGTACGTGTTCCGGTCCGGTGGCGGAGAGGCTGGCTATCTGTCACTCAGGTCTCCTGTTACAGAGACCAGTCTCTCACATACGCTTTCAAATGTTATCATCATCCTTAATCATTGTAACCTTGTGTGTATATGTGAGAGAAGTAATAAAGATAATTATTATGATAAATACTGACCAAATTTTACACATTATTTCATCTCACCTCTCTAGAAAAAGTCTGCGCCATATACGCAACTATCCCCGTACGTCTACAATTCCAAAACGCCTAAAAGTTGTACTTACAAGCAGAGCACTAGTGGACTGTAAAAGTATAAAGCTCTCCGTCTATAGTCCTCAAATCCTCTGTGGACAGTATACCTGTTAATCTAATTGAAAAGTGTAGTTTGTTACTAATGGAGTTAAGTAATAAGGTACACTGCAGTAGCTATTCTTTGAGCTAATTAGAATGTTCGTTACATTACACAATATCAATTATTTCCTAACTAATTTGACTAAATGTCCACAAAAGACCGTAACATTTACTATTAGGCCGGCAACACATGCATTTCGAGAGTACCTTAGCAATATATTAATTCCAGTTTCCTGTCCGTTTTCTATAAAAATGCTATTTTAACTTGCCATGTGAATTCGATAGTTTGTAGTGGATTTTTAATATTAGGAATCGTATGTTTATTATACATAAAGGGAAAAATACTAAATGAAATAAATAACACAAACATTTATTGCGTAAAATATTTTATTAAGCTAATAAGCACAGATTTGCATCTGAGGTTTGAAAATGGCGAGCACGTAACGTATTTCGCTACACACAAATGCTAAAAACAAAATTAACAATAAAATGCTTAAGAATTCATGAAGAAAACTTCCACTTCCTCCCAACAATGCAAGTGAATGTTAACAAAACTCAGCAGAGTCAAGCTGACGCTATTTTCATTACTTGAATTGAAGAAATTAAGTGAACTTTCTGCAATATGCCATTGTATTGCTATGCGGAATGCATTTTCATACTAAGAGAATTAACTTTAGTTCATCTAATTATTTTTGGTTATGTAATTTGTATATCTTGGATCAACTCAATTCGTACGAGACTCTCAACGACTTCCAGTCAACTTACTTTGGTCATATTGCCCATCGAGAAGCAAACAGTCTGGTCAAACTGGTTGGCAAGGTGGAAAGCAAAAGGCCGCGGGCCAGATTGCCAACCTCAGTAGGTTGGCAATCTGGTGTTAAGTCACGATTCTCACGGGTCTCCCCATAACAGATACACTAAGGAAATCTATAGACCGAACAAAGTGGAGAATAACACTAGTATGACAGCAAACACCTTCCAGTGACGCAACCTTTAGCAAGAAAGAATACAACTGAGAAGAATTTATGAATTAGAAAACTACCTATGTTCTTTGAGCATAATATTTACGCATTTAACTATTTCCGTCAATGTTATATTGATTATAATTTATTCCTTCCACATTGTTACCGTGTATGAAACTTTAAAATAGAAACGTAGTCATTGTGGTATTGGAAAATAAAAATATTCGTACATGAATACTATAAAAGTTTTATTCCATCATGCAGAAATTCATCAAACCGCTCGCAGTTTTCTATTACCTATATTGCTATTGAAAAGCTCAACCACAAGTCCTCGATATAGGCATCCTTAATTAATTGAATCCATCCACAACCACGGCGAATCAGCGTTTTTATCTTATCCATAAAGGAATTTTGTCTCGCGAATATAGGCTGTAATCTAAGCGTGTATGGGCTATTTTAGCTTATCAGTTCCAGTCTTTAATTTGCAATTTTCCGGCTTACTTTTACTACGGGATTAAGTCCTAGCTTCGGATAGAATCTTTAATTTCCTTAGGGCGTTACAGTTCTCGTTGAAATTTGATTTCAAGAAAAACAAAAGGTTATATTTTATGCTTGAATAGGATGTTCGGTTGTAAGGAAATATTAATGATGTACTGTAAAAAAATATGCTCTTGACGTTTTATAAAAATTTACATGAAAAATGAAGTCTCTGATACTTATATTTGACTTATTGATCTAATAAAAAAATAAATATAATAGAAATTCATATAACGTAATATTAAGTTGTAATAAAGTGAGTAAATACAAGCAAAAAACCCATAAGATTTACCAATACCTTGTAATAATCTAAATTCTATGAATATTATCCTCAAATCGAAATCCTTTTTTACATGACAAGGAAAATAGTATTCGGAGTAGCAATAAAGCTTTAGAAAAATATATAAACGTAATCCTAACATCAAAGAATGATTTCATACACATATTTCTATTTTTATTTAACAATTTTTTCGAAAGTTTGCCGTTTGAATAAATGATTTGAGGATTTGTAGACAACAAATGATCATTGTATGAATTGATCGCTGTATGAAATTGTTAACTAATTATTCAGTGGTAGGTAAAATCTAGGTGTTTTAAATGGTTTTATTAAAATGGATCTGTTGGAGTCAAATCTAGTAATTAATACTTAACCCCACTCACATTGACTGGTTGATTTGAAATTGAGTTCTCATGATAATATAATTTAATACATTTGGCACCATTGTATGTCTAAGATGGCCGCTGCTAACAAAATGGCGGTTTTCATACTAGGTACTTTTTTGTCTAATCAATGCTCTAAATTGAGGTGAGTGGTGAGATGTCTGGTACATAATTTTATTGGTAATTAAAAAAAAACCCGTTCACCTAAGTTTCAATCTTTATTACATATAATGATATCTGCTTCTCGTGTTTTTTTCTTTTTATATCAATCTCGCCAGATTACCTTTTAAATTGCGGGATTTCATAAGTACGAATTCATAAAGGAATACTCAGATTCTAGATAACTTGTCTTCAGCATTATACTTTTGGAGAAAAGACGGATGTAAACCGAACACGAGACACCTTTTATATTATAAGATTTGTCTAACATTGGAAATATTTAGCAAGAATAATGGAATGGAAATGTCGGATATCCTAATAATCAGCGAGGCGGCGTTCCCCGCGGAAATTGGATCAGAACGCAAATTAAGTTAAGTCAAGAGATGGAGGGATTTAAAAAAATATCGATTGTCTGATTCGTACCTACAAGAATTTTGTACCTTTAGTAAATAAGCGTTTTAAAGTGCGCTTTCTCTTTATACAAAACCTACATCTAATATTATCTATAAGTAGATTTAACAAATATTTAGTTTTAGGACCGACTTCTTAAAAATAATTTAAAAATACTGCGTTCTTATTGTGTGTTGATGTTATGAATAAACTGATGTATTTATTGTTGGCCTAGTGGCTACAGCGTGCGACTTTCATTGTTAAGGTTCGATCCCCGGCTGTGCACCAATGGACTATCTATGTGCCCTTTTTATTCACTCACAGAAGGAAAACATCGTTAGGAAACCGTCTTGCAATAGACACAATTGTTGACGGCGTGTACCAGGCACATGAGGCTGATCACCTACAGGCCTGTATGATTGTCATGAACATAAAACTTATACAGAAATCTGAGACAGCCCTAAAAAGGTGGCGCCACAGATTTGTTTGTTTTTTTTTATTTTGAATTTTTTGCATAGGAAGACTGTAAGATTACACATAGATGACGAGATGTAAGAGACGTCGGACTATAACAATTTATTCCACATTCCTTTATTAGGCATAGACTAGTAAGTAGTTTATTGTTAAGTTAGCTGAGATGTACAGTCGAATTATAATTTGTTTTGACTTAACCTTTTGGACATACCGTTTTATTTTATTGATTATGCCTTAGTAATAATTTTTTATTACGATTCACAATAATAGATAGCTTTTTACTAGTTAATTCTACAGAATAATGTTAGTAAGTGGCGTAAATGTTAAAGTCTCTATGGACAATTAATCATTCTTGTCTGAGTTTTGGGGAAAGTATAGCTCTATTCTTGTAGTCCATCAATCATGTTTCATAAATCATAAGTCGTGGGATGACAAAACGTCGATTAAGCTGAAACAATCAACCAGTTTGGAATGTAATACATACGCATGAGTAGTATTCAATGATAGGTGGTTTTATGAAATAATTATGAGTTTAATTGTACTACTTTTAATTTATGTTATGTTTTGTCACATTCTATCAAATTGTGGTTACGGTATGATGAAAAGAGACAGCAATTACACTGTTTTATACAAATTGGCTAGATTAAAAAAAATACAGCATTATAGTATTGTCTTTTATTAACATAACTTTTACACATTTAAAGAAAACATTTTTTAACACATTGCAGCTATCATTATTTTACAGAATTATATTTTTTTACGACGTTTCGCGTACTACTTTTTGTTGTGTGATACTTTTTGACTTTCAAAACCTTTTGTCTTCAGTCACCACGCACGCTGTAAAAATACAGCAAAACAAATGTCTAAGTGCAAAACCAAAAGATTATTTTAATTTTATAAAAATTGGTGTTTCGTTTAACTTTTTTCTTCAGTTTTTACCAGCATATAGGCAAAGATTGACAACAATTATATTAAAGGATAAAATGAAGATATAAAAAAAGGGTAGCAGGATCAATCTGGCGATAATTTAAATCGGTATGGAGGATGGAAAAATAATCTATTACAGATATCTTCCCCTACACCCTTCGATCCTGTCAATTTACTTCAATTTAGAATAGCTTGCATATTTTTTTACTGAATAATCTACAGCAAAATAATCATTTAAGGCAATAAACAGGCATTTACATTGTTAAGTTATTTTTACCTTTTTTCAATATTCTTTCAAATATTGCGTGTCGAAATCATTAATATATTAGCTGATTTACAATATGAATTTAAAGGACGGCAACGCACTCGTGAGCCCTCTGGAATTGCGAGTATCCTATATAAAAAATATTATTTATTTAGTAATATTTTTAAAATAATCTCATCAATCTTTAACTAAGTTTAGATAAATATTTCTTGAAACGGGAGAGATTCAGGCTACATGTCTAATGTAATTCCACAGATCATGGACATTATCATCATTTATGCAGTTTTTTAGTCTATAGTAGAATTAAACATTATTAAATTCACGATTGAATAGCGTTATACCATATCATTTCATTTAATTTACAAAATTGTTTCCACATAACAATTTTATTCCTACGTAACATTTTTATAAAAGCGGGCGTTGCCGCAACAACTGCAAACTCGATTACTTTCATCCCCCTACTTTATGGCTATCGTAAAATATCCCCCAATATGAGTGTTTGCTAACAATAATAACGGAATATGAAGAGTTTCCCGCCAACAATAGAGACATTATGACACAAACGGTTTATTGCATTCTCTTTTTGAAATACTACTTGCTTATTTACTTATTACTCGGTAGTTACATGGGTTAATATGTTTTATATTGGACACATATTATCTATACTAATATTATAATGCTAAACTTTATGGAACCAGCTGTCATTTCAGGTATTTCTGAACAGTTACGACATAACTTCAAGAGAAGGGCCTGAACCTTGAGGGTCAGTAACACACGCATACCACCTGTGATGCAGGTGTCCATGGGCGGCGGTAAGGACTTCATTCCAAGCGAGCCCAATTGCTCATTTGCTTCCTGTCTCAAAATAATCTCAGAAGGTACTGGTTTGGATTAATAAATATGATAGTATTTTTATATTGTACGACTAAACGAAGATTGTACCACCAAAGGCATGAATGTATAAAAACTAATAGCGTCTGTAGCTCGTACTACGAAAATGAACGTGTATCCTTCATACACGAAGATTATATAGGAACTTGGTATGTCACAAATTGAAGTCATTAAATCAAATTCTTAATAAAACGATATAATATATACATTCAGTGGCGTTAAAACTTTTTTTATAGTACAGGGCTCATACGGGAACAATTTTCAGCTGAAATTAAGTACCTACCCATGGATTCTGTCATACACTAATAGAAAACAGAAGCCAGCAAGGACGCACTATCTCGTTGTAGAGAATCGTGAATCTCAAACTATAAGGCACTCTATATAATCCTTATCATTATGATCTTACCTTAAACAGGTTTTCCACTATACTAGCCTTTTATTACTACATTGTACATCTGGATATTTTTTCATAATATCGAAATATATTAGTATGAATATTGAGTACCAAAAAGTACAGGTACAAAGCAATTTCTCTAACATTTCTAGAAGCGTAACCGAAAGTGGAACTACGCGTTCTGTTGGGTATGTGCCAAGCGATATCAGACTTTATGACCCAAAGGTAACCATTGCGATAAATACGAATGTCCTGTGAGAAAATCGGATGTTATTAAAAGTAATGGCGGCTGCCGGACTCTAACTGCGATGCGATACTCAAGTTCTAGCTCAGAAGCAAAAGAGCTTATCTTACTTTAAAGTCAATATACTCACAAAATTTGCTTAGCGTCCGTTAGTTTGGAAGTAGCTATAAAAGTGATTTATAAGTTATTTATTTAGTATTCATTCATTTCTTATATTTACTTATAAAAATCCTACTTTGTTTATATTTTAACTAACAGCATACAGTGCACTCTCTGGCCCATACAATGCTTAATATTTGGATTATAAAAGAATATCTACTGTTAACTTAAAAAAATGTAAATATTAACTCTGGGATACACTCAAATAAGTTCGTTGAAGGAGTTTGCAGAAACAGAAATATGTTCATTTAATTTTAAATACAGAAAATATGTTCAGACTTCTGTACCTAAATTAGTTATCTTATAATCATGGCGAGATATTCAGGCTCAAAAGAGATATTTAATTACCAATAGTTAATTAGATATAATACCACAAGAGGTACGGAATACAATGAAATGAGACACAGAAATGCGTTTATTTAATTCTTCATACTTTTTTTCTTTTTATAGAACAGGGGGCAACCGGGCAGAAGGTATCAAACGCCCCCCATGGACACTCTCAATGCCATAAATAAAATTTGGTCAGACTTAATTATCGTTTTCTTATACGCCTAGTGTATTACTAATTTATGATCGCGAAATACTGAAGCAAAGCGTAATTACCAATGCTGAAGCAGATATAATACTAGAGGTACAGGAAGGCAATGAAATGGAAACACGGGCATCATCTGGAAAACAAGGTAACATCTAACTAAATCGATTTGGCTTAAACTGAATTAACTACTACGAGGATAACAAATTGACTTATAGCATGTGCGTACTGCTAAAGGATAGTGTAAGACAATGGTAGAGATAATCTAAGAAAGTATTATTGGCACACGATATGTTCATAACTTGGCTTCGTTTCTTCTTCTCAATCGCTGGTTGGTCGTGGCAGGTTCCTTGGAGTAACGAATATTTTGAAAACGCTTCCCCAATATTGCCAGACAGCTCTTCTTGTGCATTTAAGGAAAGGATAAGTTGGCACGTTTTTGATAAGATTAGTTCAACCTCATACGTTTTGGTCCAGTACATCTCTCTGCGGAGTTCTTTTATACCCGTGTGAAAATTTATGGGAATTGGACTTAGAACCTTAGCTAATCTTCGTTTTATAATGTAATAATCCTATATTTTTATAAATAAATTTATATTGAAATTTGAACGTTCAAGTTCCGATGAACTGATTTGTCACGTCAATTATCTAAGGGAAGAAGGTAAACCCAAGAAAAAACAATTGTTGTTGGTCTAGTTTATCATATCGTGTGTTAGACTAGACATGCTGTTGACCAATGTCAATTAAACAGACCACGCCACCGTTTCGTCTCATTTCATTAAATATATTTATCAGTCAAAATAAGCTTATGAAATTACCAACCATGTAACTTACAGATGGAAAACACTATAGGAACAAAAACTCTATGAACATGGAATAGACTACAAACAGAAGTGCTTAAACGGCTTCCCTGCAATTTACACTAGTCAACAATGTTTATCATCTGTGTTTACTCAGAACAAGGAGATAATTCAAAGCAAATTTTGTCTTGAATGTACATATATATATATAGAACTACGAATTAGTACTGTTTTTAACTAGAGGGACAAATTTTTCATATTTATCATACTTTTAATTTCATTTTTAAATTTCATTGTAAGTAACAATTAAAGTTTTTGTAAAGACATTACATTGTTAAAACTATTCTTACCATACCTAATACTAGCAAAATTCATTTATATTAGCACAGCTAAAGCCACTTACAAAAGCTATTACGAAATATATCAATAATTCCTCCAATTCAACGTTAAATTACTTCGTGCAAGTTGAAAATTCATATCCAATTAACCTTCCACTACATGGCAGCCATTGTGCTGTAACAATAAACGAAAATTGTCATGACACAAAACGAGCGGTCCTATTAAAAATTCCATCATACCGTATTGCCCGGGGTTGAGATGGAGAATACAAGGTCACACAAAGGCTCTATTCAAGCCCATTCACAAGACGTCAACGAACCAGATATAAAAATCACATTGACAAGGGAAACTAAGCGATCGTGCGAGTGCCTTAATGATGAGTTTCCTATGAATACTGTATGGTCAGAATTCTCAGAAGCATTTGAAAAGGAAAATAATTTAAAATGCAATGCAAGCTAATTTTCAGAGTGCGATTTGGAAAGACTTTTAAAAGTCACATGTGTAGGTACACTGTTTACTGTAGAAAAAGACCACCAACATATATATTAAATGGTCGGTACGATGATTATAATTTAGTATAAAATAAATAAATCAGTGGCGCTACAACCTTTTTAGACCTCAGATTTCTGAATCTGTTTTATGATCATTTTTAAATCTAATAGGCAAGTAGGTGATCAACCTCCAGTGCCTGACACATGTCGTCGACTTTCTGGGTCTATGACATGTCGGTTTCCTCACGATGTTTTCCTTCACCGTTCGAGCAAATGTGAAATGCGCACATAGAAAGAAAGTCCATTGGTGCACAGCCCGGAATCGAACCTACGACCTCAGGGATGAGAGTCGCACTCTGAAGCCACTAAGCCAACATTGCTCACTATATACTATATAATTTAGTATATATAAGTAAATTTTCTATAGAAAGAATGTTATTAGGGAAATTGATAACATAAATTCTATTCCATACTTTCAGAATCGTTATTGGATTCTCTATGGAAAATTAGAATTCCACCAACCGCGAACAACAAAAGGGGATTTCACAAAGGTATTTTTGAATCCTCTGTATTATTATGAAATGAACCCACTGTAATATTAATGGAAATACATTTCTAGAAAGGTACGGGGTATGATATCTTTGGATAAGTAAACGCGTGGGGTAAATTGTGTGGGTATATTAGCTACTTTACTTTATAACAATCTGAATTAGTTTTCCATAATAGGCACAAAATATTCCGTAAGAATTTTCATAATATTATTTACGAAGTTATTTGAAAATGAATTTCTTTTTATTCGTAAACGTCCTTCATCCTCCCTTAAAATAAATATGTTGCATATGGTATTAAGAATTATATAACTACCACCATATTCATAAAAGCTAAATAGCTATAATTGCTGTCTATTAACTAAAATACTATTCCGTCTCTATCAGTCAAAATGCGTTTATCTTTTGATGAAAAGAGACAGATGAGTACTTATTGTAACAAAACTTGAGATCGGCGTAATTAAACTGATATCCTTTAAATTTACTATTAGAGTCCAGTGGTGATAGCATAATAACATTTTATATGGTAATTTATATTAAACTAACTACAAATAAAAAAATAAGATAAAGTAGACAGACCAGCCGATGGAGAGGTGATCACGGGTGATCAGCAAACCACGGCGGAGTATATGTGGTGCTTGTGGTGTGGGATAGAAATAAAGTGAGAGAGCTGGAAAAGGCCATCATGTCCCAGGGCACAACATCCTGTTTGACCAAAGATTTTGTATAATGTTTATAAATAACAAAGCTTTAATATGTAAGCACAACAAAATTGGTTAAAAGCTACAGCTTGAAAGTTTTCAAGTAAAATATTGCGAACGAGTCAACGAGTAATTTACAGAAACTATATAAAAATTAAAAGAATCGAGTTTAAAAGTTTTCTAGAAACTTCGCTGGGCTGTCATTGAGGCAAAGTTTTCTCAAGTCGAAAGTGGGCCATTTTACTTTATCAACTCAAATAGGGTTGTATTTGAGTCTCTCTCATCTGCTCTTTATGATCCTTACTCGTACTAACTACTCACGAAAAAGAATATTAAAGTCACCTACTATTTCATGCAACAACTTAAAAAAACGTAAAAATTACGACAGAACAAAAAGGTAAGTGCTTATAAAAGATTTATGAAAAAGAAGCTTTTTAGACATTACATGACATAATACTCTTTGCACAACCACAGATTAAAGAATTCGTTCTTGAAAATGTTTATAAAGACGTATTTTTAGATTTGGTTTTCAAATTAAGATGAATGTTTTTTGTTGTTTCAACGGTATCGTTTATTTTGTAAATGATAAATAAGTGTTTGATGAGACGAAGTATATTTATGAATCTTGTGTTGATTTGCTAAAGAAAGCTTGAATTCTTATATCGATACAGGTAAATGTTATATTACATATGTATGTAATGAAATGACATTTCATTTGATTTTGGCGCGCTTCGCGTTTTTTATAAGTTGTCTATGGAAGTTGGTAGGCGACGCACGATGAATGGCGGATGACGTTCAGATTATTTGTCTATTTTATTGTTAAAAAAAACTTGTACAGTGATAAATTAAAGGAAATAATTGACGAGCTATTAATAATAATAATATAATCATTTATTCAGACAAGATACAATTTTACTTAAGCTAGAATTTACATGTTAATTATTGAAAAAAATGACATGCCCTCGACAACCTCGTCTGTTTGCCTTTCGTTGGCAAAGGGCTCCTTCAATTGCCACCTCAAATTTCTGACCTGGTCAATTCGAGTCCAGGTGCCACCTGCCACGGCTCTTACTTCATCAACCCACCTTTGGAAAGGTCTGACGAGTTATTAGTAAACAATAAATGTTGTTTCTTTGTATTATAAGGTGGGTTTTAAGAATAATTGAACAATAATTTTTGTAAAGGCGTGATAAATAAAACAAAACTTTGTATTTTCCGTGAAACCATTTGTGGTTTATTTAGAAAATCCTCAATTATATATCTTATGTGTATTTAATTCCAAATTACGCGAAATTATATTAATTATACGTAATAATTCGTATTTTACGTAATCAACAGTGTCAAGGATAAAGTCCAGATGTTGTGAATTTACGCTGACCGGAGAGTTTAGAAAGTGCTGTTTTGTTCGCTCGTAAGTCGTAAACCAGCACACGACTACGCTCGTAAACTGTTGATGAAATATTTCCAAAGCGTTTCTTACATAATTGCAGTTCTTATTGAACAGATGTATTGGCTGAAAATATTTTTTCCTGACATTGACTATAAATCATGTTTAGTATTTTACGATGAAGTCTGGATTGCGCCTGAAGATGGCGTTCTTCGTGCAAGTAACTTGCTGGCATAACGACTATTAAAGATGTTAAAAGATACTAATAATGCTCTTCGATAGGATGTAATACGCATTTATATAAAACCTTTGATGTTTCGAGACAGTCAATGATAGAATGCTACAAAAATTTGACACTATTTTTTAAATTTTTATTAGGCGCACAGAATTTATTAGGCGAATAATTTGTATGAGTTTTAAAACAAAAACTTAGATCTTTTAAGGGCGTGACGTAGGTTATTACAGACTTGTATGGGGTTATAGTTAACTAGCTGTTCCATGCGGTTTTACCCACGCTTTAGGATCCATGCTCTTCATATACATC
Source organism: Pieris rapae (assembly GCF_905147795.1). Taxonomy (NCBI): domain Eukaryota; kingdom Metazoa; phylum Arthropoda; class Insecta; order Lepidoptera; family Pieridae; genus Pieris; species Pieris rapae. Next base: position 7,842,823 of record NC_059511.1, on the reverse strand, counting down.
GTTAATATACAGTACCTGGATGACCGAGCCTTGCTCGGTGGTATTTTTTTTATAAATTGTGTTTTTTTGGAAATTATATTTAAGTACGAATTACATACTAATAAAATGATGAAATATGAATCTTACAAAAAAAGAAAGTTTATGTTTAAGTTGATACACGAATAAAATAACATTTTCTAGAAATGATTCTAAGCTAGATCGATTTATCGCACCCGAAACCCCTCGTATACTAAATTTCATGAAAATCGTTGGAGCCGATTCCGAGATTCCAATTATATATATATATACATATACAAGAATTGTTTGTTTAAAGATATAAGATATGCGATTAGTATTTCATTTAGTATTATTTAGTGAAGTGAAAAAAACCCCTGGAAAACAACGCATTATATTAAAACAAAATTGTTAGATTAATACCAAGTTATCTCGAAAGATAAATACATAGATGTATTTTCACAATGTAGTACAAAACGTGTAACATCAATGAATTTTTAATAATGTGATCAGAATTTCCCTTGAGAGTAAGCTTTGTGCTGCTTTATATTAAGAACTTTTTGTATTCAAATCATATTCCACCATATTATGTTAAAAAAACAACGAAATTAGGATGTTTTTAAATATCGAAAACATAAGTAATTGTGACTTGCTTAAACATTAAATGGGATATTTTAAGCGATTTAATGCATATTTATTAAAATACCGCGTAAATTATATTGTCCATACTATTCGCATATAGTTCACGTTGGTTTGGTATAGTATATGGTTTGGTATATTGCAAGACAAAGCAATTCAGGCTAACATGTCTAAACAAAATCGCTAACAGCGTCAGATATAGACTAACGAACGTGCCTTTAAAATATCAACGCAACATATTGGGTAACCTTTATTAATAAATAAATACTTGAGTACGATAACTGCAGGGTGTACCTGCTACTAATGTTATACTATATATATAGATACTAAATAAACTGTTTATCATAATACGCAACCCTCGTGAAACAAAACTCCATGCGGTATTATAACGAATAATTGCGCTTCCCCCAAGAAAGTTAGGCGATAAGGTTGCAGGTGACACCCGATCCAGCCTTAATCTTGCGTCATGCTTGGTTTTATTTACTTCGACAACTCTGTGTTATATTACCTTTTTTAAATTAACATTAATTGCATTACTATTCTTCTAATATTATATAATATAAAGAACTGGCTGACCCGACGAACTTCGATCCACCTAACAGTCTAATAATATCGCGTTAACTTTAGTTAATGTAGGATTTCATTTAGGTATTACATTAATACAACATTTTTGAAAATACAGAATTGTTTTATTGCTTGCGAAAGTACAATGACAGTTTTACACATTAGACATCTTCTCTTTAGCGCCAGTATTGGGATACTGCATGTTAAAACACTTTCTGATTCACAAGCTTTTTTGATGAGGTAACATGTCTTCGATAAAGATAAAAGCCTGGTTATGCATCTTCTCATTCTCCTCAAGATCGAAATTTCTTGAACCACGAATTCGATGTAAAATTATGCTTAGTTTTGTTAATAGATGGCACCACATGTTGTTTGCATTTGTAAAATTTATTTATTTACTGTTATTCGATAACCATCCGATATTTTGTTACTTAATATGCTATTCGAATCGGACAATAATAATTCACCGAAAAGATCTAACTAACGTCGGTCCAGCCTATCTTCAGTTAAACGTAGTGTAACTAAACACGACTTTGTTTTATATATTTAGATATATAAGTAAATGTTAGTATCGATAAAAGTGATCAAAATTTATACAATAATAAAAATTCATAGCGGCTTGATGTATTGAATGTTAAGATATTTGCAACTAATTTATGGTAATAAACCTTTTCTATATTACGTTCTTTTGTTTTCGTTTAATTCATATGATATGCAACCCTAAATTTGTCAAATCAGTAAATACCGACGATTCATCACAAGAATCATTTAACATAGATTATACAAACAGCTTGTGTAAATCAGTCGAGGGCGTTCAGTTTATAAGGACGCTAATAAAATAAAACCTCAGTAAATGTTAAACGCAAAAAGTCAATAAACCACCCCCTTGTTTTACCCATAAAATAACATTATGGTGGCGTCTTCGAATTCTTGTGACCGCAGCGGAAGACCCAATATAAATTCCAGCCCACGTGACTTGCCTACCGAGGAATTACAATTATAATATTAAATAGCCGGGATCACATAATGTCAAAATCTCATCGTGAATATAAGCTATATTTAGCATTTTATTATATACAATAAACCGATTTATAATAGACCTTTAATGCTGGATGCATTTCCTCGGTGTATTGCGATATTTATTTGTTGAGCGAGGAAAGCACCAGATATGGAGTTTACAGCAATCTTATTGTAACCACTAGATTTTTTAGAATAAAATACTTATTACTTAAATTAATTATAATTATTATATTCAAAGCCCTTGTTAAAAGTAAATTAATTAATAAAGCTTTTTATAAATGTGACGAATACTTAAATGATCCTAATCCTTGGGATTGATTTGCTCCAGTTCAAACAATTTCTATTAAAAACTTGGCGATTGAAAAGAGTAGCGGAAAGTTTCTTGCCAGTTCTTCTTGCCCGCTCTACGCTCTTGATTAGCGAACTGGCAGTAGATGTAAATTTACAATTAATTGAATTTTTTGACGTTCATAAGTGTACTTGTTTACTTAGATGAATAAAGCTATATTGAACTTTTTTTCAATCTAATATTTTCATAACCAAGTAGGTAAAAAGAAATGAACTAATTGCGACAGCGAAAAGATTATAATTTTGAGTTCAAACAAACCCAGTTTTCTTACATATCAATCTTCTTTTATTAATCTATCAAGTAAAATTACACACATGATTTGTTTTAATGGAAATCGAACCCAGGATGTATGCTATTGCTAATATATACCGTTTATTCATCTAACTTAATGTACACATCTGAACGTCAGTCAATAAATTAATGCATCTAAGTTTACTAGAAGTAAGAGAAGAACTGATAATAAACTCTCCGTCATCTTTAAATCGCAAAGGATTTTTTGACATATGGTTTTTAAGTAGGACTAGCAACTTTGCAACAAGAATGATAATTATTAATGTAATATTTTCTAAGTTATCTCTGCCATTGACCTCAAATTTAAACTGAGTCATTAACAAATAAATCAAAAGTAACAAGACATGCTTAGTCATAAGGAATCTCATGTGCCGTCTGTTTCATTATCCCTGATGAAAGGAATATTACCGACGAATGTCGTAATAAGTGAAGACTATTCTTGAACATATATTTTTAAATAAATATCCTGAAATAAAACATAAAAAGTGTTTAAATAATAATGTAAAGCTTTTTTTTATTTTGGGGTTATTCATGGCTTGACCTAATTGATGTTTTATTAGTCAAATATGATATGCCGATTAATTATTATTATATAATAATTAACATTGTCAAGGGATATATCCTGCAGAGATTTAAATGAGACATTACAGATTAGTTATTCCTATAGTAAACTTTTTTTTACAGTAGATATTCTTACTCGTAATAGGTTATTTGTAATGAATCCAACGTAGTACTAAGCAGACCATTACCTTCACAAAACAATAAAATCTAAAGAGCTGGAAACATATGAAGTTTTGTTTATTTATGCGGAGTTTTTGCTATATATATACATACGTATAACGTAGAAAATCAGCTGCGCTACATTAGTATTAATTTTATATTGATATTTATATTTGTTCAAACTTGTCTTTTGGTATTTTTAAATGTAGCCATTTTTACTTGTGTTTGTACGTTAGTTAATGGAGAATGAGTTATAGATGATGAGTTCGATATAACATTATTGTTAAATAAAAGTATCGTTTGCTTCAGAATAGGCCCTTTATAAAAGATTAAGCTGGAATCCCGGGCGTTTTACTCGTGAACGTTAAAATTACATCCGTGATTATCACGAGAAACCGCCATTTAAACTTTTATTGCGACCATTACGCGAAAAATATTTAGAATTAGTCACTTTAATGCAAAAACTGGATTTTTATTAACACTAATAGAGGTGGCGATTAAAAAGGTGATTAATTTATTGCGACTACAGTTAAATGAGCGACTATTTTATGTATTAAATTGTTTTAATATACATTAAAGTATGAACAATTATATTTACTTACAAACATGAAAATTAATTAAAACTTATATTTAAAACCATCTTGTTATGTCAAAAATAGATTCACATTTATCTAACATCATTACTAGAAACATAAAATTGGTAATTTAATTATAATTATTAAAACTAGCCATATATGTTTCGTGCATCTGAATGAAAAAAACATGGTCAAGTAATCCAAGTAACCGTATCAATGCAAAGCCGAAAGAGGATCAAGACCTGGAATGAAAATAAAAGTGCTGCGCCTAATTTTAAACATATATTTGCTATGAAAGAGCTGGGAACCCTGACACATTATAATGAGTAAAAACATTTTTATATTATTTTATTTATCAGACTGATCAGTCTTTAATAATCTGGGTGCCCTGGTTGCCTACAGAACTTTAAGGTAAGAAAACCATTCCGTATGTATAAATGTTTTTGGTGTGTTAAATATTTGTACCCCACTCATATACAAAGCCTTATCGAACTTGCAAATAAGCTGGAATTCAATGTTATCAGTGTTGAGATTTGCAAGTTAGGGCGAGTTCCCCTCTAATCCTTTCACCCCTGTCCTAGAGGAATTATAAACTCACCAACTTCTGTTCAGAAGGACTGATAAACAGCGCTGCGAAAAGTTTTTCATGTTAGATTCAGTTTTAATTTGTTCAATGTTTTTTTCTTCTGTGCTTATTGTTAGTGCATTAGTTTGTAACCAATAAGTATTCTTAAAGCCGTCAGCGTAATTTAGAAGCATTTAAAAACATTAAATTTCTTTATTTTGACGTTCATACTTAAGTGTACATTATGTTACCAATATGAATAAATGATTTTTGATTTGATTAATCTTAACTGAAGGCATAAATATTATATGTTGTCTAGATATAAAAAAATAAAAAGAAATATTAATTTAACATCAAGATAATTCATTTATCGCATTACCAGCACCATTCTATACAAAATTACCTTCATGTATTCAAAGTCATAACTCAATTTACATTCTCTTTGAAATTTACTGCAAAAACAGCGTATCAAAGCTCGTTCACAGTCGAAGTAATCTCAGAATCATTTCGGAGTAAATGAGAACATCTAATATATAGCATCATATACCTGTATTTTGAATTAGGGAAAAAACGCGTCTTGGGCGTAATGACGCGAAATATCAAGCGTTCACGGGCCGTCTCGCTCGGCTAAGATTTATTTAGGTATGTGCTATCCATTACGCTTTTCATTTATGGCCAGTTATGCAAAAAACTTTAAAAGATTTAATGTATCTTCAAGTGACTGTCTTGATGTGCTTCTTCTGAATGACCTTATTTTTGTTAGATTGTCACTTTCCGTTCCCTTATGTTGCTTAGTATAACTATATAATATTGGTACAACTAGGTTACAGTGGTGTTCGTTAAAAAGAACGACGTGAAAAAGACTTAGTAAATAGATTTAAATTAAACAATATAACAATCAAAACAGATAATAATTATGTGTTTGGTTAAATTCAGGATAATAAACACAATTTTATGGTTTTCAAAGGAATACTAATTTAAGCCTAGGATTTTGTTAATATTGAAATTGAAGTGTTTATTTATTCCAAAAACTTAATTTAATTGCGAATAAACTTAGCTTGACGAGAAAAATAGACTAAACAAATTCTTCTTGGAATGAGTAATTACAATTTTAAGAAAATTATTTATTCTAGTTACGGTCTTCAAGTATCTAAAGAAGCGTTAACCTATCTAACAAATGAAATTGACGATCGTTTGCTACTGCAAAGTACTATTAGGTACTCTTGAAGTCATATTTAAAAATTATGGAATGCATTGATAGAATATCACGAAGTGAGTTTCAGAATTGAAATAAAATATTATGGTAATTGATTTATCAAACAAACATACCCTCATGTAATATTCAATTGAATATAAACATCTTTTATTACTTTTCTAGTGAAGTTTGAATCGAATGACTTACATATAAAATATAACTCAAAAAATACTTTGAAGTCACTTACTCGCTGGGGCAAAGGGCAATATGTGTCTAGAATCTGTTAAGAAGTAAGGTAATTAGCCTCTTTATAATAATATAATCAATTTTAGTTTAGATGAGAATCTAAGCCAGGAACTCTGCTATACGTCATTTGCCAATTAAGCCATGCGCAGACGGGAACACTTATGTTTAAAGCTTGCAACGGTAGAATAATAACTCTTATATAAAGGTTCGTTTAACTTTAAAAACAATTTGAATTTGTTGTCATTAAACAAAACACTAACATTGACATTATTTCTAAAAATATGACACCATTTGATAACCATCATATAATAACGTGGATTATATTTTAATGCAAAATCCTAATTTTATACTGTGTCAGAGTTTATTGTGTACATTAATTAATTCGGGTGTAATGACCAGTAGGATAATTTCAATTTTTCCCGATGTTACTAATACATACCTGGATTATACCACGATAAAAACTTTTTTATCTAACACGTACAGGGATTTCATTTTATGACAGAAATGGCTATTAAAAGGACCCTAATAAAAGAAGGCATATCATGCAAATGGAGTTTGGATTTGCTGATGCTAAAAGGGTGATGGTTGTGTGAAAAAAGTGTTATTTGATATTGCCAATAATGTGATTCCTTTTGATGGCGATTTGATTTTTATGATGAGTTGCCGAGTTGTCAATTTATAATTATTTACAGATAAATATAATTGTATTCATGTCTTGATTGACAATTAATTATATTACACAGGCAAACTTAACTTAAAGCCAAAAATTAATGCATCTTAAATGCATTGCAAGCAATTTTCAATAAACTTTGGTTATTTGTTGTCTAAATTAAACAAAAAATAATAAAAGTACGTATTTTCATTATTAATCTTTGACACCTTTCTATTTGTGTGTATTTCTTGATTTCTCTTTGTGATTTAATACTAGACTGTAACATATGTTGAACTGATTTTAATTTATAGGTTAATTTGAACAGTTGTTTGATGAAAAGTGTTTGTGTTTTTTTTTTCTTTCAGGCACGAGGCTCACCTGATCTATAGTGATACCGCCGCCCATGGACACTATCAATGCCAGAGTGATCGCGAGTGCGTTGCCTTTTAAGAATTGGAACACTCTTTTTAAACTGTTGTCGATTGTGAAGTGTTTGCGAAGTCTATACTGGTTTATCGTGTATCGTTTCGTATTCGTTTGACGAAAATTAGGTCTTATGATATACCTCTTTCTTTAAATGCATTTAAATAAGTTAAAGAAACTATAACGATAACTTTAAAAAGCTGAAGGAAATGGATGCACTAGAATAAATGGTTTCAAACATATTTCAAATACAAAAGACTTCTAATGTATCTGTTGCAGGACTTTTTATGTAATGTTTTACAATATTAACCCTGTGCATTATCCATTTCTTTTTTAATACAGCTATTTATTATTTAATATATGTTTATTAAGCTATTAAATAATTAAATCACATCTTACAGACATTTAGAAACTCGTTATTGTTAAAGTTTAGCGGTTAAATTTATGTCTTGAAGCAACAAAACAGGCTTTAGGAGACATTTTATTATTTCTATGATAGCCTAATTTAAAAGCTTGGTATTACAATCATTTAGGCTATTTACACACTTTACTTTAAAGTAGTGGTCTTTATGAGTCTTATTTGATAGTGGTACAATTAGATAGATTAATTATAAAACACTACACAATTTGTTATATACAAATAGGCATGCAAATGTCATATAAATTTGTATAATGTCATTATAAGAAGTTAAGTTATTTAGAATTGATGTCAATCTTATGATCTAAATACTCGTCCACTCTATAATGGCAAATTTAATGCAGATACCCACAGCCGTGTTGGACAATATAATATTTTTCACGTTTTCACAGGAATGTAATCGAACACTCATTATTTTAGTAATGCAAAAGCAAGCTTTTAAATGAATTTTGAAGTTGAAAAAATGAAATTTTGTATAACGCTAACGGTTGTTTTCAACCTGATATCTTGTATTTATTTTATATGTATGTTGGAGCAATGGCATTACTATCAGCTGCTATGTCACAAGGCAATTGATTGTCAAACAAACTGCTAGTAGTAGTAGGAAATATAGGTTAATAATGATTTCACTTTAACATTCTTATGTTATACAATGTTTAATAGTATCTAACTGTAGACATCACTAGGACGTAATAATAACGATGGAATCATATATTACGTATATTATAGACGTTATGTAGTGTATACGCGGCCTAAATGTTTAGTGATCGCAGTAAAAGAGCACTTAAATTTATGGGTGCGTAAGAAATTGGCTCAATTTACACAATTGATCAGTCTGTTATGACTTCTCAACTGCTCTGGAGACATCTGCATTTTAATTGAAGCTACGAAAGCTTTTGTCGAGAGAATGTAATTGAGAAAGACAAATGATCCACAACTTTTGTATTGTTGTACAAAATTGACAAGAATTAAAACAATGATATTATGCGATTTGTTGTATATATATATAAAAGACGCTTTAAACATATTTCAATAAAAAAACTATTATAAAGCCTCCTGTATCATTTTTATTGACTATCAAAGTAAAACAATATTTGAAAATATACTAAATAACACTTTTTTTAACTGATGAACAGGGGGCTCACCCAATGTTAAATGATATCGCCATCCATGGACACTCTCAATGCAGAGGAATTGCGAGTGCGTTGGCGGCCTGTTAAGAATTACGGTCTTTTATTGAAGGACCCTGAGTCGAATTGGTTAATGTTAAATGATATCGCCATCCATGGACACTCTCAATGCAGAGGAATTGCGAGTGCGTTGGCGGCCTGTTAAGAATTACGATCTTTTATTGAAGGACCCTGAGTCGAATTGGTTCGGAAGTACTTCGGTGAGCAGCTGGTTCCACATAGTGGTGGGCTGCAAAAACTGCCTAGAAAAAGCTCAGTTGTGGAACGGCGGAAGTCGGCGTCAGCGGAGGTAATACGGGTGGAATTTCGTATTCTGCCTCGACGTCCTATGATGAAACTAAGCAGCTTAATCCCATCAACTCTACTATTTAACAACAACAATTAATTCGATGTTAGCAGTATGACACAGCCCGCTGTAGGAATTTTATATAAAATTTATTACCTACTTTATATTTTTAAACAAATATTTTTGAGAAAGTACGACACTTGCAGAACGATTTCGTATAAAAATAGAGGCCATGAATGGTAATGATAAAATTCAAGCCGTGTATCGCAAATTCGTAGACGCAGGCCAATTTCCGTAGATCGCTGCTTCGGATCCGTTGCGATATCTGTCTCAAGTTATGAGAGAGTAGATTATTGCAATAGTAATATTATGTTAAATGTGTTAGAAGTGTTATTTAACCTTCTGACATGTACATGTTGAAGTTTCATAGAAGATTAGGGAAGGAATGAAATGAACCTCTCGAAATACATTTGTTTCAAAAAAGTTACACGATACCTAATTTCTCCCATAAAAAAATTGTGTTTAATTTTCTTAAGCCTGTGTTCAATAGTGAACCAGGATCAAATTTACCGGGTTAAATTTACAAGGCCTTTTATTTCCAAAAATATTTAAATAATTATAACTTTTAGAACATTTTAGAACCCCATGATAGGGCAGGGTTCCAAGTTCTCTTGCTTGGGGTTTCCAGGTCGCTTGGACGCTGCTGCGGGTGTCTGCGCTGTTGTCCCGTAGGAATCGTTCACTACACCGATTGTCTTTAGCTGTTGCGATATGTACAGCCCACCTGCATTTTCGCCTACATACCAATTCAACACACGTATTTATACGTTTTATGTATAGTAAATATGTGTTCGCAAATATAACACAATAGTGTTAACTCGCAAAATCATTTGAACCTCAGAAAGTAACATGTCACATATCAACATTAATATATACCCGTTGCACTTCGTTTTGTGATGCATTGGAGAGACACATTTCGGGTAATAATGATTACTAACCATAATAAAACTTTACTAACAAACATTTAAAGTAAAAACTGTTAATGACGTTTATGATACAAAATAATAATTTGAAATAAATTATTATTATTATGTTGGTTATTTGTAATAGTGCGGCCATTATTAATATTGTAATCTAGTATTCATGTATCTTATGACTTAAGCCCTATAAGTTGTCCGTGACGTTCCCCGCAAGAAATTGGAGTCGACCTCCATCCGCTTCCAACAGACACGCTCTTTTTGACGTCACGAATATTCGCCGTTCATATCATTAGCTTTCTCAAGTTTAAGCTTCAAAAGGTTCTCAGTACTTGAGACTTTCCCATTAAAATCTAGCCGCTCACTGAGGATATCTTAATCTTGAAGTTTATTCAATATTGCGCTAGTAAATTGGATCTTATTTCTGGTTATTCAAGTCCAGTCTGTTTTTAGGTTTTTGCATTTTGTCAAAAATCTGTGATATTACTGTAAGTTTGAATTAAATTAATTGTTCTAATGTAATCTTACATTGGTCATTGAAATTTATTATTATTATAAGTGTATTTCTGTTAACATTGTATCGAGAGACAGATAAGTTTGAATTTAAACAGTGTTATTAAATATAATGTAATCATTACACACTCCGTTAGTCAAAATAACCTCACATATAAATATACCAGGAAAAATATAATAGAAATAAAAGGCATACGATTACGAACATGAAAAGACAAATTAAGCTTGTATGTGTGACCACTGAGCTGAAGAGAAATGGGTCAAGCCCTTTTTCTTCCATTGGCGAGAGCTCTAAATTTCCGTATGAAAGAACCTTTAGAACACCCTAGACTAGGGGTATATGAGTTTAGACGCAAACAGGAATAAAATTTCTATTCAGAGCGTTCGCTGTTTATTCACAGCACGTGTGGACAGCATCGTCCTTTCTGATATTCCTTTTTGGGATTTGAAATTGATACTTGAAAGGGGTGAGTGACAGTTTCTAACGAGAAAGGGATATTTGAGTCATATACAGGTTTTATAACAGCTCTAAAATCTCATCATAACCTAGTAATAAAATTTAAATAGTCCCTTACGGAATTTCTTTCTAATTAAATTATATTTATAGTACAAGTGTCAGGCTAACTAAAAATAGATACTTTATTTTTTAATTAACATAGTGCAAACAAAACAATGCGATTAAGTTGGAAAATACATGACTGTAAAGAATTGTATCGTATTTAAATAATAACTAGTACAAAGGTAAAGAAGACACTCAGTTCCTTTGTGAGTCAACAACTTAATTTATGTATTCAGCGCAGTCTGCTGCAATGTAAAGGCCTGGAACGAATTTACCCATTAATATTATAATACAAAGAAGTAGAAAGAGGATAATAATGCTTTACTGACATACGAACTGCTGCTGGTGACTTTGTGTGAAATATATATATATTTTAAAGATTGATTAATTATAATTAGTAAATGCATAAATAGCGATAAATACGATAAAACTTCCAATATATTTTCCGCTATATATATATATATTATATATATTATTAGATATATTATTATATATATATTATATATATTATTATATATATATTATATCTTGAAATTGTATCGTAATCATAACAATGCGTATTATTTAGATATAGGTTCTAGATCAATTGGGAATAAATTGGGCCCAAAAACATCATAGAAAAACTTGATCCGGAATAATTACGATACATAAATTATTGTTGAGTATATTTGCTTTGGTTAGGACCAAGTTCCCTTGTAGATATCTTGTAGATATTTTAAAAAGTCACGCTTATTAAACTCGATAAGAGGGAAACCGCAATAATCAGCCTTAGGGGGTGAAAACAAAGGCACAAATCGTGCGGTAAACAGACCTAAAAGACAATTCAAGTTTGGAGAGGGTAAAGTTTTTTAATATTCTCACCGCTCGTAATCTAAGTAAGTGAACCTTCAAATTTTTGTCTCGATATTTGGTTCATATTATATCAATAATTGTATAGCCTTCTGAGATTCGTAAGATTTCATTGTCTAATAATTAGATTAACAAAGCCATAGTTTAATCTATCTCTTATTGAAATTCACTGTTAGTTGAATGGCATCATGGCAAATCAATTATATTTTAATAGAATGTCTATTACATATTATATTACATATTGACAATTTAATTTGAAGCATAATTTTTTGGCTTCGTCATATCAGGGCATCTCCTCTCTCTTCTTTTTTACTAGCTTTTTGAAGTTATAATTCTTTAGGCGCGTTATGAAAAATTGATGAGAGTGAAATTTTACGATGCGCGCGCACCGTGACACAAAATTAACAGAATGAAGTTAGGTCTAGGTCTAGGTATATTGGTCTAGGTATATTCTAGTATTTTATATTTAGAACTAAAAAATTGTGTTTCGTAACTGTACAATTAAACACTGTGAATAAATAAATATTATTTTGGTATTTTTAAATAAATTTCATATACGACGGTGATAGTTTTTACTAATAAAATCTTTTTGATTATTTTATTATTTATCCTTAATAACTACTGCATTTTAGTTATTTTTTTTTCGATACGCCAAAGAAGTATATCTTATATACATATATATATATATATATCTTATATATATATATATATATATATATATATATATATATATAAATATATATAATGGTATATATATATATATATATGATATATATAATGGAATGGAAGCCTGGTTATCCATATCACAGGTTCTTACCTAGTTTGGAAACCAGTCTCCCAATACTGTCACTGTATTATGAATTATTATTGTTAATGTTTAAGGGAGAAAAATAATTAAAATAATAATAATTATTATTATTATATAAGTATATCTATAATAAAGGGAATTTTTGTTTTTTGTTTTGTTTGTTTATATCTAACTAACGCGTGTACATAAGTACACACATTCTTTTTTTACTAGCTTTAATATACGCACACGACATTTCTATATTTTGAAACACTTTCAAAGGCTTTTCGAATAGCTCTTTTTCAGAGAGTCCTCAGGAAGCGTGACTCGCGCCTCTTTGAGCGAAAAACTCATAATTCCTCTCATTATGGGGTTGTGAGAATAATCCTTTTGATGGGGCTTACCTGTTACTATTCACGGTTGTCTGAATATGGCGAGGTGTTTAAAATATATCCCCGCGCTAAATATTTTTCACATCTCTGCTTGTTTTTACAAATTTGATTCATAGATATTTTTTTAGTAAAGTGCATAAGACAAAGCCGTTAGACTTTATTTGTCAAACGTACGTGATGTTATAACATTTTATACTGCGTGTCAACGCGCATTGAACTAGATACACTAGATACGATTTATTATCAAACGGAACGCTCTGCTCTTGACAGACGTTTTTAAATTCCACTCGAAGGGATGGGATGTCTAAATGTTCTGGTTTTGAAATAATCGATTTCATATCATAACAATGAACAATTTATATCGCCTTAATTACATAATTAAGTTAAATGTTTAATAATTTTAACCCCTCTTGAATATACTTAGATATACTAAAGAGCACAAAAACTTACGAAGGGAACAAATTTCTAAAAAATCAGCTTTGAAATTCACATTATTCTTGACTTCAAATGTAAAGGCATCTTCAAAGAGCAGTCGAGCTGTCACTAACTACGATTAAAATAAAAAAGTACCCGCGGCAATGCTTGTCAGATTTTCCGATGAAAAATGACTGCGCGCTGATTGTGAACCGGGGAAAAACATTTGTTCATTAACCGCTTCACTTAGCACGAACATCTAAGGCTTTATTTACAGAAAGTTCAATTGAATCACTTGTTCGCTGATTTTCATTTTGTCTGACCCACAAGGAAAATCTTACATGAATTGACGTATCAAAACCTCTTTTTTATGTGAAATTTCTATTTTTTTTCTATATAAAGCTACGTATTAATCAAAAGACAACATGCGTTTTTGCCGCGCACCACCACTTTGTGGAACCAGCTGACCACTGAAGTATTTCCGAACTAATTCGACTTAGAGTCCTTCAAGAAAAGAGCGTACCAATTCTTAAAAGGCCGGCAACGCATTTGCGAGCCCTCTGGAATTGAGAGTGTCCATGGGCGGCGCTATCACTTAACATCAGGTGAGCCTCCTGCCCGTTTGCCCACTGTTCTATAAAAAAACCCTAAAATGCAACTTTGGTGGAGCACCAATGAACTATTCTTTGAAGTACGCAATAACCGTTTCCTCAAATGGTGAATGAACATTATAAAATCGAACATTACAAGATCTAACTTGCCAATAAAGAAATATAATTTCAAAAACAGAACCTGACTGAATCCAATTTTGTCATGTAAGACCCATGTATTATTTTTATCCATTATACATTCTTTTAAATTATTAAATTACACATGTATTACTATAAAATAATTATAAGTTTATAATAAAACATAGCTTCAATCCGTTGAAAAAGATTCTTCTTTAAATGTGTAAAAGTTATGTTGATAAAAGACAATACTTATACATACTTAGGTACTAGCGACCGATGCCGCATTTAACGTTAAACATTTATTGAAAGTAATCTAAATTCCCCACTAATTCAATCAGAGATGAGGAATTACTAAGTCACTGAATTTTGTTTCAAACAAAATCTCCCCTATAAAATTGCATACGTCAGCAACAAAGGGAAGAAATCACTCACGTCAACCGACTCAATCAACTAACTCATCGAGGGGCGACTCTTGACTAAAAGTAATTACATTTGCTTACGCATTTGAGCGCACTTCACAAATGCAAACGTATCATCTAATTTTCTTCCCTCTTCAAGCTCGAGTCAAAATAGTCGCTTTGTTAACCATTCATGTCAATATTTGTTTTAATTACTGAACAACATAGATACGTATCGTGAACAATGTTTAACTAATCAACAAAAAAAAGTTCTTCCCCTTTAATAATTGAACAGAAAACCCGCTTGCGTGGTCCGATTCCGAATTATTAATGGGATTACCAACCGGCTTTGTACGCGTCTTGTGTTTTAGCAAATTTTTTGGCGATCTTCAAGAAAATTCTATATCTTATTTTAACGGTAATAAATTATACACTTAAACCTTACGCAGGAATAATTGAATCCCGAAAACTACTATATATTTGAAACTACGTAAATATGCGTGCAAATTTTAAGTGCATCGGGTACCTTATAATATAAAAGGTGGAATGGTAAAAGGCTTGCTAGATAAAAATTTAAGGTTAACAAAAAACACCGCGACGAATGTAGTTGTTTATATATGCTATTTAATAAACACTAAAACAAGCATTTACGTAAATTCATATTAAAATTTCTAATTTAATAACATTAAAGCGACATCTCATAACTTATTCTGGCTGGGTGGAACTTATCAGACATCTTATTCATATGCAGAGCGAATAAAGGCGACGCAATAAACAAATTAAATTTCGCATTTCGACGCTCGTTTATTATCATTTCGCGTCCCATGTGTCATCTTTTTAATCTGAATCTATTATATGAACTCTGACTTTATTAAAATATAAGTATTTATATTAAACGCTTTAATAATACTTATTATAATATTCAATAACTACGACGCGGCTGTGCGGGCTTCAGAACTAACAGGTATTGAATAAACTGTATTATTTACTAATGTTACAGCGCCGAATCATTTTATATAACCGGTCCTTACCGGTTAAGACCTATCTAAAAGTATCTTAATACAGAGGGTCTAAACCTGAGTGTACACTATACATCGTACCTACTAAAACCTCACAGCATCACTAGCAATCGCCATAGGCAGAACACGGCAACAGCGTAGCATTTTTTCGCATTCCGCCACGGAATCAGCCACAACCCTCAACCCTATACAACAAATTCACCGACTTCTAGAACTTGCAATCGTAAACATTAAAAAATATTTACGTTATGTACGATTGCGGGACGAACTAAGGTATAGCCTTTGTCTAAGTTAAACACAAGCCACATACCAAACCGAACCAATTCGACTTAGGGTCCTTCAAGAAAAGAAAGAACCGATTCTTGGAGGCCGGCAGCGCGCCTGCGAGCCTTCTGGCATTGCGAGTGTCCATGGGCGGCAGTGTCACTTAACATCAGATTTATTATGACGATTAAACAACTATATCTCTATGGCAACTGTAACTTAATTTAAAAAAAATGACTCTCTCCATAGTAGCTTATCATTAAAAAAAAACAATTACACAACTACACGCAATACACGTCGAACGAGTTTGCTTATAATGCCGAAGCCGCGTATAAATAATTTAAAAAAGTCTATTAGGTATGAGTGTGTACAATTCTTCAATTACCGTCTAAAATTCGCAATATTAACGCGTTTAACTTATTCAAAAAGGCATTAAAGATGCATGTTAAAGTGAACATAGTAGACTAAAATTTAGACGGCTAATAGCGACGTGTATCTCGCTCGTATATACATATTAAGTTTCTCTTGTTAAAAAATACATTTTTTTAATGAGAAATAAAGTTCTTTAAACATAAATCACTATAAACGTAGTATCGGAGGTATAAAAATCTATTGAATGTATAAGAGTACATAATAATAGATAAAATTGGCTATCAAAGAAAAAGTTACATATAAAAAATATCAATGGTATTCACGTATCCATTTTGAATTAGTATCGTTAGGTATACAAAGTGTATTTAATTTCATCTTCCAAAAGCTGTAAGTCTGAATCGATGTGTGAGTGTTTTTTGGAATCACAATTTGTTATTTTGGATAAAGAACACGGCTAAGTTTTTTTTATATTTGTACATAACGTTTGTATACATGTAATATATATGCTAGTTCATTAGCACAGGAACGGGAAAAGAGAGAATTATTTTAGGCGAGAAATAATATTTAGTTTAGGAAGATAGTTAATTGGGTTCGGTTACTGTGAAAATAATATATCTCGTGACTACGTAACACGTGCGGGTTAATGAAAATGAAAGCTTATAACAGTGTGTGTTATTCTGTGATTAAAACGCGGAATCACTTACGGTGTATGCCATGCGCTTAGCGTTAGTTAGCTATATTTAATGTAATAATAAAAATAAAACCCGTGGCGCTGTTTCAGATCTGGATCTTAGGTTTCTGTATATGTTTCATTATTATTTTTCATTAAATAGGTCAGCCTTCTGACCCTGACACAGCCCGTCGACTTTCTGGATTTGTCGCCGTTTCCTCATTATGTTTTCATTCACCGTACAATCGAATCTGCAGAGAAAGTCCATTGGTGCAAGCCTAGGAATGACCAGATGAGAGGAGTGAGCCACTGCTAATATATTAATACTACGTATAATATTATATAGAGAAAACAATTGGTTTCCTATTTGTTCTGTTTTCACACGACAACTACTGGATCGATTTCATTACTGATTGACATAGGCCATATATTTTTTTTTTAAAAATAGGGTTCTCTTATAAAAAATTAATAACCTAACCATACCACATCGCAATCGCGTGCGTTGTGGCAACTATTGGTGATAGAACAAAAAAAACGTGGTACTGTATTATAGAACGTATAAAAATGTACAAAAAAATGTTTTATCCGTGGGCAATTGTATACTGGCCTATCCCGAGTCGAAAACATGAAATTATTCTGCGGCCACCAAATAAAACTAAGTCAAATGTTGTGTATATGGAAGTTCTAATACACTGAAGTTCTACTAGTAAAGGTCTTTTCTAATAGTATAGAAAAAAGTTTTGGATTTTTTTATATTTATCTGAAAGGAAATAATTAAAAACTAAGTAAAATATGACTTTTATGATAGCAGAAATAAAAGTCCGATTTAGTACTTTCTACTACCTCGAGATCGGTATCTAAGCGAGTGAAACCGCCGGGCATTGCTTCAATAAAGCTGATCTGAAAATACTACAATCAAAACAATATATTAAAACAACAAACAAACAAAATATTTTTCTCATAAATAATTCATCTATATACATAATTCCGTTGGATCACCGATGCTTTGCTACCGCGGCTAATAAATAGTCTACCCAATCAGATAATAGGTAGCCTAACAATAACCAACATAAACTCTAAATTAAAAAATTACTTTTACATGCATTTGTCGCGCTTCTTAACAAGACAGCGGTTTTCTAATGTAATATTTTTTGATATTATATTATTTTGTAAAATAAAGAAAAATATTGCTTCGAAAATTGGGTGTGTTGGGAATAGCCCAAGCTTAGAATTTATTTTCAAATAACTAAACTAGTATTAGTTTTAATAAAAAGCTAGAATTTAAAAAAGTTCCGTTAAAATTTTCTGCTTCTGCTATCTAATCTGGATGGATTTTTATGAAGTATATATTACGTTCCGAGCTAACATATAGAAAACATTAGTAACTTATGATATTATCTAAAACTCCAATACAAATCTCGAAAGCACTTCATTATTTTAAATTGTTTATTGTCTGTTGAGAAGTTGGGTTTCTTCAAAATATCTTATTACGGGAAACTTTCATATTGTTTACGAATATTTTGAACAGATATTTAAGACTTTATAAGTGAGTTATAAGAATTCTCTCTCACAATAACAAATTATCTAATTCTAATATTTTATGTTATGATATGATGATTAAAAGTCTTGCACATGACTAATAGAAATGAAGCAGCATAATGTACAGTTTCCCGAACATATATATATAGAGCAGTGATGGCCTAGTGGCTTCAGCGTGCGACGCTTATACCTGAGGTCGTAGGTTCGAGCCCCGGCTGTGCACCAATGGACTTTCTTTCTATGTGCGCATTTAACATTCGCTCGAACGGTGAAGGAAAACATCTTTTCTTTTTTTTTAAATGATCATGAAACAGATTCAGAAATCTGAGACCAAGACCTAAAGAGGTTGTAGCGCCACTGATTTTTTTTTTTTTTTATATATGGTCTAGTGTTCCTTATTCAGGGTTTTGTCTCGATAATGTTTCGGATTTGCTCCGGGCAACGTAACTCAATTAATTCAACGATTACTCTCGTGAAGTAACTTGATAAACCAGGCTTGCAACGGATGCATGAAATAAAAGCTAATTCTAATCGTCAAACAAACAAAAAAACACCACTTTTTTCAAATAAAATGTTTGCAACTTCGTATCAACCTAAAATGTTAGTCGAGGTTTACATGGTTACAATAAATTTTTAATCTTCATATCCACTGGAAAAAAGATCTGACTAAGACGACAACAGCAGTACGACGCACGAACAAAGAATGATCAATTAAATATTATCACTCTCGAAATTTCACGAAATAGTCATTCGTTGAACACAATTAGAAGATCGTTAGGTGTGAAAAATTACACCTTGGGTGGTAAATTGGTAATGCTGTGTTGACTAATGATAGCAAAGATCCCCCTGTAGGGGTGACTAAACACACACTTGTGTGATGGGTTCACTCTAAGGGTGTAAGATTACAATTGGTCTGATTTATTTTTTCACACAGAAAGTCATTTTTAATTAATATATAAATTATTACTGTCCTTTAGGCTACTACATATTTATACTACCTTTGGATTTGGCCTCAGATTCATTCATCTTCATCACAAAAAAGTGCGTGTGTTCAAAGTACACATTTCATAAGTGATTTCTTTGTAAAATAAATTATAACTGAATTAATAGCCCCAATAGATGATAATGTGCCAGTTTATGATCACTCCATGTATTTGTATATCTATATTCACACTGTATACGTGCTCATAATATGATTAAATAACAAATCTGCGTTCACTCCACAAAATGTTATGCGTTAAAAGACAGTTTAGTCCTACCTACATTAACATTATTTTAATAAATGCTGGTACTTATATACTTGTCTAGTATATAAAGGGTTCACGGGAAAATTTGATGTATCATTGCCGACCATACCCCGAAATACATAAACATTTTAATGCAGCACATTTCTGAAAAATGTATTTCTCGGTAATATTTCTGCAACAAATAGACAAAATAATGAGCCATATATATACTATATATGGCTCATTATTTTGTCTTTACACGACCCGTAAAATGGCCCGTCTAGGAGTCCTGTAAGTAAAACTTAATTAAATACGTTTATATCACGCCAGCACAGTCTACGTGTGATTGGATCGAATTAGCTCAATTATTTCCATTCAGTTTCCTGTCTCTGAATTGGACATAGACATCAGATTGTATAGACAGATTTATAGCGTCTACAAACAAAATTTTGTATGGTATGTTTGTTTGTATGGTAGACGCTATAAATCTGTCTATAGAATAGAAATTAAGTTTATTAGCGATTATTATGATATAATAAAGTCATAACATTCTTCTTTCTTTCAAGGTTCTCTTAAAGTCCAGTTCTTTTTTCAATTCAAAAAGTCATATACAATAACCTGCAACAACATGATACCTGATAAACCTTGTAACTTATAGCTAACATAAAAAATTTCTTCAATTAACTGTTATCCTATATATTTTATCAGTAAATCATACTTGCATTTAAATGTGATTGCAAAACTTGAATCGCAACGTTCTAAGCGGAATTTATTTAAAAATTTATATTTCTTTGAAAATATTCGAATCGACCAAGTTTTAGTTGTTTCAAACAAAACTAGCTATATTTTGTAGTTTAAATTGAATAACGGGACGTGTTAGGAATATTACTTTGAAGTGATTTTTCTCCAAAAAGTTTTCAACACGTAGACGTCGTTTCATACATTTCTTTTGCGCAAAAAATATTCTTTCACAAAATTATTTTAAGTAGCCAATATTATTTCAATTTTGCATCTTTTTACATCTTCTCTCTATCGTATTATGAAAAACAGTCGTTAATTAAGAAAAAAACATTCGGTTCTCTAAGATGTTTACTAAAAATATTGGCATAGATCCACTAGAAGGCAAAAAATTATATTCGCTCAATCCACGGTTTAATCTGTCGGTAACTAACTGTATGGCATAAACAATTGCTTATATTAGAGATAATTCAATGGAAAGCTCTGGGTACGACTCTAAGACGTGAGAGATATATTATCCTCGGCTTCGGTTGATGCTTTTATATTAAAACTCCAATAATTTACTATAAGAACAGTAACATACCCGCGACAGCCATGCAAGCGAGCATGAACGGTCTGTAACAAGTCTTTTATCAATACAGTGTGTAAAAATATTTTCACATCGTCGCATTGTGTCGATTGCATGCTTATCTTATAATTCTTTTGCGTATTACATGCACATTTAGAATTATGAGGAATTAATATACATAATACTAGATAGTACGAAACAGATTCTCTTCCGGCTACTAAGAAAATATGACGAATTGTGTTATATTAACTTATGGTATCTTTTTTCAGAAGGTCAACTATCACCAATCCTATTCTATATCCAAATTGAGAAGTACGAGTAACAGGAATACACAGGTCTATCGCCCTTTTCTGTTTAAAACCTCTATTTATATTAAAACTAATTATTATTAAAAACCACCGAGTATAAAATTTCCTTTAGAGAAATATATACATAAAATTTAGAATAAAGAAATAAACAAAAGAAAATTCTATGTTTTACAAATCTATACAAATTCCCAAGGCGTCTTGTTTGACTCTATGGGGCCAATTATATCCCTTAGAAGGGTAGGAGAGGAAAGGAGGGTTTATTTGTTTCGTGAAAACGCTTCTAATGAGGTACGTATGTGTACCTAAATATACCACGTTCTATTTTCCCATGGCCAAGGTCCATAAGAATAGGCTCTTGTTTATTCAAAAAATAGAAGTACATATTTCATGTCGTGTTAAATTCGTATTCCATAACCATATGTCCTCACAACCTTGTCTTGGGCACTGGCAAAAATAATAAATTATAGTGAAAACAGATATTTTTTAATACAAAATTCGTAAGCGTAGCCAATACCCGCCAAGATCGTTGTTTCTATGGCAACAGTAAAAACTTCACGAAATAATGAAATCATTTGGAGCCTCAAATTTCATTGTTTTGCACATAAATGGTTATTGAATTTCGGGTGCTCTACTTTCTTATTAAATGTTTGAAGTGTTTACTAATTCAAGCCAACGCTTATGATATCAAAGGCTGATTGATAGCGGGGCTTGTAAACTTTGACATACCGCGTTACCATGGCAACCTCCTACCAACTGTCAAAGACGTACCGCAATCATGCATAGAGTGCTTGACAAGAATTCAAGGGTTCTTGCGTTTCTAACGTGCAAATTGTGGGCACATGTTTAGAGAATGAGGGTCCTTGAGCTGGGTCAGATTTTTGAAAGGGTCCCATAATTAGATTGTGGAGCGTCTTAACAGCGTTTAAGATGTCTCCTTCGAGACATTTGATATTCAAGTGACGGTTAAAATTTAATTACGGTGTAGTCTGTTAAAGTATAACGTGTTTACTTCTAAGCTACATACATGAAAACTATTTATGTAAATTCATGGGTTTTTGTTAGTACAATACGTGGGTAACACTGTTAATGTTTAGAACTGGCCAGTTAGAAACATTGCTTTTTAATACTTTTCTCATCTTATCTTTTTACCTTGACTTCTTCCTTTCTTTACCTTAGTTGGCCGATCCTCGAAAGGAAACATCCACAGAGCTGATTGTCTTGTGGTTTCGGGTTTGTTGCAATATATCCAGCTTTCATCACCTATGAAGATGTCATTTGAGTTACCGCCGTTGAACTTATCTAATCATTTGGCTACACCAGTCCATGAGAAGGTCTTTCTGGTCGTAGATTAAAGTGTGGGAAATTCATCGGGTACAAAGTTTACTGACACCTATATGTTCGTTTAATATTTTTTTAACTTGACTCATACCAATGATAGTCTTACCCATATCTGCTGATAGAGCGCTCTATTATCTTCCTCTATCATGCATCGCACAGCATTGAGGTTATCTTCAGTAGTCGTTGTTAAAGGACGCGACTTCCCTCACGCGGATAATCTTTGAGGTTGCTACGTCCATATTTAAACTTGTTAAACCAATTGTAAATAGTCGCACGGCCTTCATTAAGAAATTATAATGGTAGCCCATCTTTGTTATTAAGTAGGCTCACAACAAAAGTCATAATAAATCATTGACAGAAAATTTTCTCTTGTTAGTATCATTTTCTCGTGTAAAAAGAGTTTTAGATTTGTCGCTAATTCACAAAAACAAATGAGAAATGAAATATAATACATTAGGTTACTAAAGAGTTCTTAAATTGAAATTCAAAAAAGTTTTCATTAGCATTGTGTGTAACTGGCCAGTTGTAAACATTTTCACCGTAAAATCGTATAAACTAGGACTGGAATTTTGTACAATACGGGGTTTGGTCTATCCACGGTCGGAGATTTATGTTAAAAAAACTTAGAAATATTTATTTTGAGTTCATTGATCAGATTTTTTATTTTTATATAAATATAATATTTGTAAAATTAATTATTTTCCTAATAAACACTTAATATCAGTATAGATTAGTCAAAAAATAACATCATACAGATTCTTCCAAATAGTTTAAAAATTCAATTAATATATTGAAGCAGAAAGCTCTTATTCACGTAGGTACATTTTCGTTTATAATTGAAAACAATGTGATACCAAATCTGACGTACAATTTGATAAGGAACAATAAATTAAAGACGGAGCCCCAATAATGTACGGACAGACACAAAGGATTTTAATTAAATTCGGACGTTTTAATTTGTTTAGAGTGCTTCCAATATTCTAGCTAGAATTATTATTACAAGTATTTTTATGACAATTAAGCAGTATGGTAAATGGCCGCCCGTTGCATCCATTGTTATTTATATATACTGTGTTATTTGTATTTCTTTAGCAACGAAGTGTAAATAAATAAATAAATAAAATAAATAAATAAATCATAATTCGAACTTTTCACGTAAATGCTGTGAGCGAGGTGGTCTTGATGACCACTAGAATAAGGACCGTAAAATAAGGTTAATTTTACTCTCTACAGTTCATATCTGTTCGTACCGTGTCTATAAAAAATACATACTTAGTGTGCTTGCGAGATTAAGAGTTTCGATACATATTAGGATATGACCTCAATATATACATAAATAAAAGTGATTATTCATTTTAACGACAACATTTTTATTCCTAGGTGTAAGATTTGGAAACTCTTGTAAGTAAAAATAACTGTGTTAGAGTTCCCAGCTCTTCCATAAACAATTCAATCAATGCTAGTTGGCTTTTTTGACTTGACTTTCTTTAAATAATTTATTTCTCGGGTAAGCATTAACTGTTAACTGTTATGAGGTTTCTTTTAAATATAGAAATGGACCACAAACTCGTGATTTGAAAAAGATCCAATTATACATAAAAATGCTTTTTTTGTTTAGAATTTTAACGGCAACAGTTTTAGTGGCATAATAAATAGTCGCCTCCTTTAAAAGAAACTCTAAAAGTAGGTTATCTGAAACGCTTTATAATAGCCATTGTAGTTCATGATCCTTTGTTAACTTTTTCAAATTAGGAATATTGTTAATTCACTCTATGAATCTTATGGACATGTTCATTTGTAATCTGAGATCATAAATATACAAAGAAAGGCATAAATGTAAAGAGTTTCCATAGTTGTGACTTATTATGACTGATATTTATCAACTTGGGCTATTATTTTTTCTTAAATAATTTTAAAGGTTATGCCCTAATAGGAAATACCACGAATGTGATAGTCCTTAATAAGGGCATCGTTGAATACGAATTACTCTGAAATTTCATAAGTGAAAATTTGAATTTAGAACATTTTATACATATTTGAATTTTGAACAGATTATGAGTGATTTTACCCGTGGACAATAGCAATGTGAATACATTTCAAGAAGAAATATTTGAAATGCGGTCAAATTTTTTTTTACTATTTTCTAGACTAATACGACCCATAGATTATTTTTCCGATGAGCATTTCACCTTTAGGCGCGTTTTTTATTAGCAATTTCGGAAGGAATCTAAATAAATTTTACTTTCAATTAAGTACGCAACGCAAAGTGGATCCAACATATTTTGACGACATAATTAACTAATGCCTACCAAGGCAGAACTTTATTCGCTTTTAAAGTAAATGAAGCGCCAATGGAATGTGTCGTTAATAAGAGAAGTTACCGGGAATTTTATTTCAAGGCAATTTACTCGCGTTTCGCAATTTCGTATAATTACCTAGCTGGGTAGGTGTTAAATAAGTTGGCAATACTTTATGCAAGGGTGGGTTCGTGTGGAAATTTTAAATTTAATTTAATTAAATTACATAAGCAATAAGAAATATTAGGCCATCAATAATAAAATTGTAACTTAGATTTAAGTATTTCAATCTCATTACACATTAAGTAAATTTTAAAACAAGTATAGTACAACCCTACGTTGCAATTTGATTTTTATAACCAAATGCTCTTAGCATCTACTTTTTGGAAAATGAAAGCGTGGCCGTCCCAAGCAAACCTGGCGCTGTACAGTAGCAGACGAGGCAAAGAGAGACGGTAGAACTTGGAGCGAGGTGAAATACGAGGCCCAAGACCGAACGCGATGGAGACTCACAGTAGACGCCCTCTGCCCCACATAGTGCTTATATGACATTAACATAACTTATCTATTTTTCAAGAGAAAATATATTGAAGGCATTCATCGCATTATTATCAATTTAACATGTGTAAAGCGGCTCGTAAATAATAGTGTCTTTTATTAATATTCAAGTAGGTACAAACTACAAAGTCTCCTTATAATTTTATACTTAAGTAGACTAACATGTTGTAAACTTCAGGATCTAATAGTCTTTGCCTAATTCCTTAATGGTAATGGCTTAGCACTAATCGATAAACGTTACAATATTACCTTCAAGTTACTACGGAGTACTGTTCAGCGTGACAGTTATTAAGCAATTCTGTATTTTGGCTAGGGATGGGAAGACTATCGATGCTTTAAAAATCCAAGTCTCGCAACGCAGTTCTTCTACCGTAAGTGAGATCCATATAATACCAAGTAGGATCATTTATTGAGTCCACTCTACATTCACAAGGTACCTTCTATCTTTAATACGAAATTAGCTAACCTTAAACTATCTTATTCTTTAATTACAATTAACATATATAAGATTAAAGATGATCCATGAACGACACTGACTCATTAGTCGGTAACGTTCTTGTTCGACTTGGCGTACTGCCGTGCCCTCAGATATATGTTAAAAAAATGTTTTATTTATTAATTATAACTCATTATATGAATCTATTTTCATTGAACTAAAAAATATTTTTTTCATAAAAATTTTAATTACACAATTAGCTGAAAAAAAATCGTTCGAAACGCTTCGACCGCCTTAATATATATATTTTAGATTTCGCTTTGATTTTGCTTCCTGAATATTGCCTATACGAGAAATATTACAAATACGTTCTCTATCTGGAGCATAAAGTGTATTTTTTCATAATATGGGAACATTTATTTAGTTCTCTTCATCGATATCATTACCCAAGCCTAGATCATTTGCCGTTCAGTAACATTGGCGCTCATTACACGCTAGCTACACCGACGCGGGCATTCCATGCTGGAGCCATTACAGCTATTACGTCCTGTCATGCCGAGATAAACTCTTTTATGAATTATCCGTAGGTTCATAAACCTGTGAACACGTCTACGAGTTTATATGATGAGCAATTTATTACAGAGATACTCATAAAATAGTGGCCTAAAAAGCTGAACGATATTTTTAAATCAACAAACACATAAAATAATTATTAAATTTGCTGTAGTTGTCTAAGATATGCGTAGTTATTGTAGGCAAAGGAAATATCATATTGTTGTTTTGTGTTCTGTGAAATTTTTACGTTAACCTTACAAATGTTACAATAGTAATTCTGTGATAGCGGCGACAAATCCAACAAAATACAACTGAAGTTCTCGCGTTATAATTTGTATAACTAAACCAATTAAATAGATTTACTGCTATTTTGTATATTGCAGACATTATCGTTGATTAGTCTAAATATAAACTATATTTTCACCCACTTGTTTGTTCCCGCAACAAGAATTAAAAATGCTAAAACATTTCCACTCCATTCGTACAAGCTCTACTTTGATCCGGAAAGATACAACCATCAAAACGTGTCGAATTGGAGCATCAAGCCAGCGCAGGGGAAAATAATCTCTCTGTGTACCAAATAGCGTAGAAATTACCTTGATGTAACGTCACAGGTGTATAAAAGGGAATGATAATGAAGCCGCTTCTTTCAGTTCGCTCGCCAGTGACACGCTCTGAATTGTGTTCAGAAAGCTGGCTAAATGTTGATTTGTGATTGTGCTCTTCCTATATGACGACTAGGCTTTCGTTTGCTACATTTAATGTACTTTAAGTGTATGTTCTTAGTTTTTGTTATGAGGAATAGGAATCGGAGGCGGATGTTGTTTGAACCCCGAACATTCGCTTTAATTCTATTATTAACGCAATTTAGGTTCGTTTGTTGAACGAACCTTTTTCCTGTCGATGTAGAGCCAGCGTGAGAGAGAACGGGCCACTGTCTTCTTAAGGCCCATCTCTTTGTCCTTGGCGTAATAGACAACCCCTTGTGCCTATGCTGTTTCAGGAGTCACCTACGTGCTCCCGGAAACCATGGTTCTAGCTTCCCAACTAACAGAAATACCCGGAGCAGTGAGTGCCCAGGAAACTTCTCAGCTTCTGGAAGGAGTTTACGCACGGACGAAATAGCGACTAATTTCAAAATCTGTGTCCACACTTCATACATACATACATACATACATACCAGCCTGAGAGATGAAAAAGACTTAGCAGAAGACCGATCAACTATTTGAAATACTAACTTGAATGTTGACATGATTAATCAAAAATTTGCCTATTTATTTGAGCTTATGATTCCGAAGTAATAACTTTAATATTTTAATAAAGAGTTATGCCGAAATCAACGTTATTTATAAAATATTTAAACATAAACATTTTAAAGTTTTAATTCCAATATGAAATCATAGCACTACCTGACAAATTCTTCGAGGACGTCGCACGTCGTCTGTATAAATGAGATAACAAAATTCCATTAAATTCATATTAAAATCCGAAGAACCCCGGGTACATTACCATACAAAAGCGGGTTTTGTTCACTTTTACACGAACAACATAAATCTTGTCTCGCTGACAGTACTCCAGGTGCAGGATCTCTTTCAACTCTGAATACAAATGATAATGAACGAAGAACGTCGGAGATTGTTTACACACTGCGCTTAGCAACTGCTAATTGCATTAATTCAGCCTTATTACATCTATATTGTTGCTTTTAAATAATCTTTAGTACCTACCATTGGTGCTTTTATCTCTATATAATAATAAATAAAAAAATCCAGCGGAAATTTTAAATACAAATCATCCTTATATGGCTTAAGTCGTCGGTTCTTGGGTTCAAGGGGTACCTAACGAGATTTCCCTTCCCCGTCTGAGCACAGAAAAATCCATTCTAGCACAACTGTCACTCAAACGACCTCAGAGTTGAGGGATTTTAATAGACTAGTTCAAAAATATCGTATTTACTCATTACTTCTGAACATTTTTTATGTACATGTGTCTTCACTAAGACATCATATACCAAAGCGATCTATCCTAACTTAAGACTTAGTAATTTAAGCCTAACCTAATTTACTTAAAAGGATTATTATCATAAGAAAGTGTCAAACAACACTAAGTAGTC
Source organism: Pieris rapae (assembly GCF_905147795.1). NCBI lineage: Eukaryota > Metazoa > Arthropoda > Insecta > Lepidoptera > Pieridae > Pieris > Pieris rapae. The sequence goes on along the minus strand of NC_059511.1, from coordinate 7,814,075 downwards.
TATCTATACACTCTGATCTTGTGTTCTATTTTATTTCGGAACATAATATAACGAAAATAATGATTACGGATTACTAGTTGTGCGTACACTACTCCTTAAACTGGTTAAGACATTTAGTAAGTAAATTAACCGTGTGTTAACACTTAGGTTCGCCTTGACACTGCCAAATGTGATGAAGTTACATATCATGATCATTAATTGCTGTACTCCCCTTTTATATTCCTATATTTCCTAGATACGACCAACAATTCAAAAAACAAGCGTACTTCTCCCTTAAAGGCCGGCAACGCACCCATAAAAAATTGGGGGCCTATGGGCTGTGACGACTGCGTTTTTGGGCGTCCCGCAGGCTCGTTTGCCCCCCTTTTATATATAAAAAAAAATATCTCGTACTTCTTGAGTCCAACTTAGCACACCATGACTACTGAAAAATTAAACATTAAATATTTAACTTTTTATTATGTTATTTTAATATCTTTGGAAATTTCGACTTTCTTTTTTAATTTACTCCGCGTAACCTTTATTACTATGCAAGCATTCTTGGTCATGATCAACACAGTGAGTAAACAAATGTATATTTACATTTTGTTTGAAGAAACGAAATATTATAACCTAATGAAGTGACTTGCAATGCATGCTAATGAGGTCAGGTAGATGGAAAACTTTGCTGTAATTACAAACCATTCAAAGTTTCTTTGCTATAATAATGAATTATATTGTTTGATGTCTTATTACGAGAACGAAACTTTTTTTTCGCAATATAAGATGTAAGTGAAATAGTAAAGACAGGCTGAAAAGTGAATTGAATTATAAACACCTCTTTAGCATAAATTTACTTACGCGTCTGTAAATAATATAAGGAAATTATCATAAATTCTGTATGCTATCTGTTATTCGGTTTTTCAAAGGCGTGTGGCAGAACGGTTAAGATTAAATTCACTTACATTAACAAATAATAATAATAATTATATTTGTTCACATGAACAAATACATTAATATAATTAAACATAACTTAATAATTAATCAAATATTACAAATCAAATACTAAACAGAACACTTATTTGATAAAGATTGTAATATTTTAAACAACTATAACAATACTGTCTAATAAATAGAAACGTATTTAACAAATAACACACAAACACAGGACACAGAAACATTCTTTCTTACAGATTTTCGCATATTTTACATATGACCAGCCTTCGGTCCAAACTGTTACAATTACTGGAAAAACCAATCAATAAACCAAGTTGGTGTATGATTTCGTGAAATAAATAAAAAACGGCGAACACCGAAGGCGAAACGACTTTATTGATTCATACAACTTTTAATATATAAATTAAAATTTAACTAACCTTTTTAGAAAATTATCAAAAAGGTTAAATCAAAAAGGTTTTCAATTGGGTGAGCAAAACGCGAAAAGGAGTTTATTTTTTGTAAAGTAAAAGTTAAATACAAATATGCTATGAATTTTACGTATTTGTAACGTTATAGGATTTACATCAAAACTTTTAAATAGGTTTTTATAAGTAAGTAGAGAGAGAGATGTAGTAACTACTGAATATGTGCAATGACCGCTTCATTGCATGTATCAGCATCTGTCTTATTAATTAGATACAAAAGTACAGTGTCTACTATGAAACTTTTATTATAACTACTGAAATGTAGTAAACAATACTTTAACTCTTAATTAAAATATACGATAAAATTTACCATAACATTGATACTCACTCATCTTAATTGTCATATCCGGTTCCTCAAGTCGTCTAAAAATATAAATAGCTAAATTTTAAACCGCTTTGATTTCCTTCAAGTGATATCTTATTTCTGTCATAACAAGGATTTTCAACGCGCTTTGACAAGCAAATTTAACACTTATTCCTAATACATACCTTTGCATATTGCAATTGGAGACTTAAATTATTTCGTAATATATATTGCTGTCAATTTACCCTAGCAATAATATTTGTAAGCGGATTTGCATCGACTATACGAATGATTGATGATATGCAAAATCTTGTTTAATCCAATAGGCGCAGATAGGATTAACTTAAATTACAATATTGTTTTGATTGATAGAAATAAAATATTAATGCTTTTAAAACTAACGTCGTGCATTTTATAGCATTTATAAGCTGTTTCGTCGTTTTGTTTTTTTCGTCTTAGAAAGAAATTAGAGTCACTCATAGACATGTATACCTTTTCAGAATTAGGAAGACAAAACTTGTAGTACAGACTACAGGGTCACATTTCGGTACGATATTTTTTACACAGTGGGGTCGTAAGTTAAGTTATGATTTGAGAAATTTTTATTTTGTTAAACATAATATCATCCTCAATACAACCATAAATAGCATGTCTAACGCAAGGTCTCATAAGAATTATAAAAAAAAAACGCAAAATAATTTTAACTCTGCAGGGGTTGAGTTCCGTGCAATATTTTTTTGATGACCCCAACTAGCCCCAAGTCGTATTTGATCCACGACTTTTTGGCTACCCTGTATATACCTACTGCTTGCGGTATTTAGACGTTTACTTGCAAATATTTCCTTCAACATTTCTGCGCTTAACTTCATCTTCGTTTCTACAATGTAACTACTGAGTTTAATATAGTATTTTTAATATTGCATTGATTAATTTATTTTTTGATTACTTTGAATTTTATAGAGACATGTTTTCGTAACGTTTAATAACCTTGTTCAATATGTACCATATTCAACAATATAAAGGATATGTCAATGGAAGGTAATTTTCAAACCCTTCAAAGAATTGAACATATCTTAGTTCTGCGGAAATAGAATTAGCATTATACGTCCTGTGTGATACATAAATTCTAATTCGTTTGAAATAATGAATGGCCTTGGGTTTATCTTATTAATTAGGGTGACAGTGATTTAAGTGGCTCATTAATTCAAAGAAAACTATGAATTTATTCACTTTTTTAATATAAATTTTAATGTCACAGAAAGGAAATGACTACTAGGGGAAATATTCTCTTAATGATTTTAACCTATTGAGAACCAAATTCGACTCGATAGGAAGAAAGGAAATCCATCTTCAGAAGGGCGTGTAATCTGTGGTTACCGAGAAAATATTTCGTTTTTAAAACTATGTATATTAAAATATCCTGTTAATACATTCAAAAAATCATCTAGGAGACGATATCGTATTAGGCCCCAAGCTTCTACGCGGGGTATTGAGTATTATATTGTACATATATTGCAAAGAACTTACCATCTTAATATCCTTCGAGGCTCATTAATTGTCTTTTATATGAAAATCTTTGAGGGCGTAAATGAAGACGTAAATCATTGTCATCGGGGACTACCGACTTCTCCGAAGCCTAATGTGTATCGGCGGAAGTTATTGGTGGGCCCAGACTATGAATAATGGAGCGTAGAACGGAAACAACTTCCGGTCTGTAACTGCCCTTATCTCGAGCGCAACTTTGATCGCAAAATTTAAAACTCGTTCAAACGTCATTCACACTGTTTTTGTCCAAAAATTTGGGATAAATTCTATTCTCGCATGCGGCAGTTTTATACGACCCAGTGCTTTACCACTTTGAAAATGTGTTATTTTGTTATATAACATTCACGCTAAACATCTTCATAAATTATAATGAGTTTCCGATTTCACCATCTCTTAGTTCGCTTCCTTGTTTCAATTAATCCATTACGAACATTGATATTATAAATTAATGTAATTAATATCGGAGAATTTTATTAATATCGTAACTTCGTTCGTAGATTTTACAAATAAATTGTATAATTTTGTCGATGTTTTCAGTAACAAATCTCTCTAATTTTACATGTAGGTATAGTATGTATGTATATTTTGTAATTTATGTCTTTGAAAAAGACACTTTGTCTTTTAGCTCTTACTTATATCGAGATCTCAAATAACTAGGTATGTGTTGGTAATGGCCTAGATTGCCACTACTGTCACACTGACACATACAATTTTAATGTGTTAATTAACACAAATTAAAATTGAATGTGTATAATAAGCTTGGATACCTTATAACACTTACATTATAGGCTTTTAGTGGCAGCTATCACTTGTAATTATTATAAAAACACACTATAAAAAGAGATAATTAATTGGATGTATTTTAGTATTGTCTTTTATTTACATAACTTTTACACATTTAAAGAAAAACACTTTTTTAACGGATTATAGATATGTATTATTATATTTAAACTTATAATTATTTGTACATAATTTTAAATTTAAACCTGTTGTAAGAAAAATGTTGTGTTATCTGTATTTATTTCCCCGGAGTCGATACCAACTCCGGGGAAATAAATACAGATAACACAACATTTTTCTGCAGCTGTAATACTTTTTGACATTTAACACCTTTGTCTTCAGTCACCGTGACCACGCACGCTGTAAAGCACGCGAAACGTCGGTTTAAATTTAAAATTATGTACAAATAATTATAAGTTTAAATATAATAATACATATCTATAATCCGTTAAAAAAGTGTTTTTCTTTAAATGGATGTATTTTATCAAGTTCATCAGTTCGATGTAAGCAGCTGTTTTTGACTACCATTATATCAAATATCCGATTAAGTCGAAAAGACCGAAGCATTTTATAACTTAATTGGAAAGATTTCGTCCTAATCGTTTTAACCATTTAATCGAGTACTTTCACGTAATTAAATGCGAAGTCAGATTCACAGAGGAGTTATTGGTTTCTGTTTAAAAATACATGAGCATTTGCTGCATCCTATTTCGCCCAGTCGAATTCAATACAACCTTTATATATTTGACACCAACTCCAACGTAGGAAATTAAAGATTCTATCAAAGCAGTAACGAAGTGAATAATAAATCTTTAGCAATGGTTTTTTGAATGTTATTTATACATTTTGAAAATGGGCAGAAAGAAGTTTTTGGCTTGTGTTCCAAATAGCTTTGTTTTATTTAAAGCTACAGTCTGTTTGGGCTTTACATATTATTATTTTTTATTAATTAAACTAGTCTGGCCATAAGTACTGTTACATAAAAACTTTTATTTTTTCAACTTTTGAATTATTTTGAATTTGGAACACGTAAATTATAATAATCTGTTTAGATTTTGCGCTATTTTACATATTTTCACTTCAAAAGCTTAGTATCAGTCCACTAGAGAAATATCCTCTTTATCGATGAAAGTTTTTCCACGATTGAAGAACATCACAATAAGCAAAATGATAAAATGTACGCTCACAGTTCTAAAGAAGCTGCTCAAGTGGTCAGAAAGGTGCAACGTGGTCATCATCCTGCGTCAGTTTTGGTTTGGTGGGCCGTGTCTTATCAAGGAGTCATCACAAACTACATGTGAAAAAGGAGTGAAACCTTCATGAGCCAAAGTGTATCAAGATATAGTTTTGGATCATGTCGTAAAACTTCTCAGCAATACACTTTTTTTAAAATATACCGTGGACTTAATCCAGCAGAATTCCGCATCTGGTCAAAAGTCACGAATTACCCAAGCCTGGCTTGAAACCAACGTTCTGGCCTTTTATAAAACTGGCTCACCTAAGACTCCTTAGACTTCTAATTTTGGTCAATCTTAGAGGACATGCTGTAAACGACATGGCGACAAGAATGCAGTGGCGTAATTTCCCTTGGAAACACTGTGTAAATCCATAGATTCGTGGCCAAACAGGTTAAAGGCCTGTAAGAAAGCCAAAGGTGGCTATTTCCAATACAATGTTTAATCTAATTGTTTGCTGAGACTACCAAATATGTAGGTATAAATCTTAATGATATTACATTGATTTATTAAAAAAATGCATTTTCATTTCTACACGATTACAGGCAAATGGGCAGCAGGCTCACATGGTGTTAAGTGATATTCGCTCACATTGCCGAGAGGGCTTGCAACTGCGGTGCCGGCTGGAGGTAGCTTGTGCTACATCCTCCTTCACATGGGAGTGTTTAGGCCCGTTCGGGGCATATGCCCCCTTCGGGTGGTGTCTTTTTTCGCACTCTGCTTGTACACGGTGGTACGGGGGCGGGCTTTATGGGGGCTGTAGCGTACAGGGAGACGCGGTCTCTACTCATTGCACGTAACGGATGGTGTGCGGTGCCGGACTTATAACACAGTATTATACTTTTAAAAGTTCAACTGATGAACTAAGGCGTTTAATCCAATACTTTTTGCAATGTGTCATCATCGCGTTCTAATTGATATGTCTATAAATTACTTACAAAATACCTTTATAAATTCTGGTGTGGTAATGATACCTAGAATAACACAATCTTCAAATACCCTGTAATAACGATCTGTTCTTGTTTTATAAACTACAATACCTCCAGAGAGTAAAATGCTGTTAAAAAGTTCACGTACAGCATTAAAAAACTAATCCAAACTTCATTGAAACTCATTAAAAAACATCCATAAACCCTTTTATAATTCCCACCATAAAAAGTTCACTCCTGATGTCGTTATGACACAATTTACGCTAGGTCACGGGGTGAAAAATGCCTCCAGAGAGTAAAATGAAATTGTGTTACATTTTGACTGCAAAATTACAAAAGCGTGCTAATTTGAATGATGCGCTGTCTCCGTCAATATACGTGGGAGGATGGCGGAAACATAACACGCTAGGAATATAAACTTATTTAAGCTTCATTTCAATTTCATTTTAAATATATATTTTTTAATTTTATTACTAAAAAGACTAACGTGCGCAATCTATTGTCACCATCAGTCAAATATCATTACTAGCAAAAATATTTGTTGCATTGCGTGAGCGTTTAAACTTATAAGAATGGATTTCTCCAGCATTATAATTGAGTTTTCAACGTCAGTGTAAACTACTTAAAAGAGATTCCTACAAATTGGATCATACTTTTTGAAAATGGAATAAAGATAATATACCGTTGTTTATAAAGTACGTTCATGTAAAAGGATCTGAGATTATAAATGTGTGTAAATATCTCAAAAAGGCAAATCGGCCTAATTAATAATAAAAGAAAAAATATGGAAAGAAAACGAAAAAGGAAAAAGGTACATTTTAATTATGTAATGTGTGTGTGTTGTGTTTGTATCAGCCCTGGATCAGCATTATGCTGTGGGGCAGACGTGTTCCATAGCGCTGGTCATTCTGCCACAATATAACGCTAAATTCTTAATGATTTAATTCACTACGTTTGTATGTTTTCACTAACTTTGTTTTGCTACTGCCATTTGTATATTACGGGTTTGTAAATATAATCTTCAAGCAAGTGTAATCACTACCTACAGAATCTCTTAGTTTATCAATCCAATCATGTTGGAAAAATATAAATAGTGTACGAAACATGTTTGTTATAAATTTTTAAATAAAACTCAACTGCATTTATGATATTTTATTATCGAAATGAGAATAATTTACATTGTAAAAAATACACATACTCAGTAAACATTACTCTATTTTAACAATTTTTGGCTCTAGACAATTTTTGATACTTGTAAAACATTCGATCAGTTAAATAAATGCTAAATCAATTTTATACCTGATGATGATCTACGTCCTAATTTTCTTTGGCATAAATATAGTATTTTTGAAATATAAACACTAGAACTGCTGACCATAGTGAAGTAGGCTGCATTTGGAACAAACAAAGTGTTTGAACTAGTTGCTACGTTCACATATAAACAATAATATAAAGATCGGATTATATGAGTTCAATTATTGATTTATTTGACAAAAGGCCTATGTAACATTTTCTATTTAAACTGCAACCACTTTTCAGAATCTAAATATATTTCACAGAAGGCTTTGTAATTTGTAACTTACTCTAGATATAAACTTATCTACTTAACATTTAAATGTATTAAAAATAAAAGCTGCATCTTTGGAGTATTTTACGCTAATGTAGGGGTTAAACTAACAAAGTACTCAAAAGTTCTGCTTATTATTCATTGTATTCGGTTTACTTTCGCCTAACTTCACAGTTTATTATTTAGTTTTTTGATGTAAAAATGAATATGTTTGCATTTGCCAATTTTTGTTCCTTGTTCCTAATTTATGTTCAAATTACATTGAAATCTTTTCACATTTCATTATTCTTGCACTATTTAATCAAGGTACAAAGATTTATAGGTATCAGATATCTGCATCTGTTACATTGATAACATTTTTTGTTCCAAGTAAGACATGCATGTAATCTCGTGATGTTTCCTTCTAGCATTAATTGCGCACGCGATAGAATAACTACGGTTAGTTCACCTAACTACGCTGTCATATAAGCATATCATACAATTCAACCAACCGTTTAACTCATTGTACATTTAGTTTGACGGATTATTTCTGAAAATAAAAATGCAAATGTGGATATTTACTATGCAATACTTGACATATTTCACCGAAAAGCTGCAAATTATTCTGACATTTGCCAGTAAATCCCCACATATACCTACAATTTTATTGAAATACTGTCACAAAGGAGATAAGCGATATGTATTTTATTATAAGACAACTATCAAAATACTAATTGACTAACCATTTGCGGAATATTGACGTCGCTGATCCTAGCTATTTCTAATTATGAAAAGGCAAACGAGGTTCTTTTTCTTTCATATAGCAACACTTAACATCTAATGTCTAGGATAGGTAATTGAAAGTAACGCATCTGCTTGTAATAAATACTATTAGGTATAAAATCTAGTGCAGGGCGCCTTAAGGGAAACAGACTTGCTATATAATTTTACGATTATAGGTAATTGTAATTTGTACCAAGCGAAACAGTATCTAAGTAGTCCATATAAATAGTACAATTTATCAATATAGAGTTTAAATTTCATGAAAAAATAATTATGAAAGACTGTGGTGGGTAACATGAGGATTTCTTACATAATAAATATGATTATGTCAACTTAACCTATTTATTAACATATGAAACGAAAGTAACAGAAAAAAGCTCTCATAGATACAGCGACAAAGTCTACACAGAACATCGACAGTCATCTCTTATTATATTTATTATACAGTGATTTTAATATTTTTACACTCCACGACTCCACACCGGAAAACAAATTCAAATTTGGAATACAAATAAAATTATCTTTGGACGGACAGTACAGATGCTAACCCAGGTAGAAAGTAAGCAAACAGAACTGGCCACTGACAAAAAGGAACAAAAAGGATTGAAATATAAATTTAAAAATGGAACAGTGTGGAATTACGTAAGGTTATTTCGCCAGTCTTCCTGCGGGTGTGCCGCCGTGCAGTTGGTTGCGCACCACCTGGATTGCGTTGTTGGCGGGCAAGGATTCCCACCGGGTCGTTGTCGTCTTATTATTCTTCTGGTACGTAGGGCCGAGCCGACGCAGCCGCCGTCACTACGGCACGGACTCCACTGACCCCAGTCAGACACTCGACAATCCAGCAACCCTAATTAAAAGGAGCTTAATGTTAAAGTGCTTAGAATTAAAATTATGCTCGGGAAGAGTAAACAGATATATAAGGTATATTGCAGTGGCAAAACAGATGTTATATCTCTCGACACAGCTGGGTTAATTATATTCGAGGGAGTTTATCTAATTAAATTTCTCATGAAATATTACTGTCACAAATATTGTTATAATACAATTATTTATATCTATTTTGTAGTCTTTAAATCAATAGAATATAATATCATACTCAATTTGCTAGTTGGAACATAGTTATTTGGCAGACTTTTGACTCTTTATGATTAAACAAGTTAAAATAATCGTATTATAATTCAATAAGAAAAGTTGGAATTTGAAACATTTTATTTATTTTTAAGCCTTGATTTTGAAGTATCTTTATTATAAAGCAATTCTTCTAAACGTCACGATTAAACCAATCTTATAACATTTTGATATTTCAGCACTTAGTAAAAGATTCACGTGACACACACATATATAAGGTGAGTATAGAATTTGCATTAAATACTATTAATCGTCTTACTAGCTCTTTTTCTCTTCCTCCTCTCTGCTGGATCTGTATTATCAGCTCGTAGCTTGCGGCGGCGGCGTGCCCTATATCTCCTCGCTAAGCTGCGTAAAGCTGAGCGCTCGCTGGCAGTAGGCCCGGATGTCGGCACCTCATTTGCTGATCTTGGCTCCTCAGTTGAGGACGTGTTGTTCATTCTAATAATCGTACAGACAAAATAAATTTGGAACGTGCGACATGACGCATTTTGAAGCGTTTTACGACTGTCACACACTTTTTGTTCTCTTTTATAATTGTGGCTCTTCAATTTAAAAGTTATTTTAAAATTGGAATGGAAAGCACTAACTATACTCATATCTTTGAAAACCTACACTGGCTAATGGACTTGTATTTATGTCATGTAGATATAAGAAAAACTATTTTTATTAAATTCGTAATGATGAAAAACGCCGAACGAAGAACCGTATGGTATAGTTAAATCACAGTTACATTTTCAGAACAGCCACTAAAAGTACTTAACTAACGCTTTTGTAAACTTAAGATTTTAAAGCTATCTATTTAAAATCACTTGACAAATAAGTCTCTTATCATCGTCTGCATCGAAATATCAGATTGAAAAGCTAATTAACTGCAGAATATGCTAATAAACTCCATCTTTAATATTCACTTTTTTTTATAGAGCAGTCTTCGGACACATATTAAATGATCATATTGTTCTAAATTTGAAAAAAACCAACTTACATTGAATAATATGAATATGCACCATCTGGCGTTGTCATGGAACCTTCAGAGTAGATCCTGGGTGCTTCATTTCTCTCTACCTCTTCAGCTATAGAGAGAGCGCGATTGCCGTCCAACACATCTATGTTATTGTGGCTTAGCTTATCCAATTGAAGAACGTCGTATTTACGGTCATCACTATCGCGGTGGAACACTTCAGAGAGTTCGTATTCTCGCAGCTATGATAGAATAAAAATACATATTTAAAAAGGAAATTAATTAAATTTATTTTATTGTATTATCAATAATGCTGTTACGTTGTGACGTGTTAGATTTTTTTCATCCCTCTCTCTGGTTTTTATGGTCCGATCTTGACCTTGTCTTTATTTATCCATTCCAAAATAACTAACTAAATGTGTCCTACTTTTATAGATAGTTTAAAACGATATACCTTCATAAGTAAAGCATCTTAATTATTCAGAGCCAGGTGATTATATATTTAAGCTTTTAAACAGAGCGACTCGTTTAAATTTCAAAAACTACCCTTACTATTCACGTGAAGGTTCTTAATGAAATGAATTTTAGAAATAAACATACATAAAAGATATGAGAAATTCTGGAAATGTAATTCATGTGAGTGATGTACCTTGCTAATTATTTAGAACGGAAGTTCAACAACTATTATATGTTAATTGGACAGCCACCTGCCTGCGTCCTGCCCTCAGCCATTTTTAGTTCAAGCAGGTAATTAACTAACAACCCGAAATTATTAATGTTTCGGGCCAATGAAAAACAAGTTAGACAGATTGACACCGTCCTCAAATACTTACTAATTTTTTTTAATTAAGTTATGTATTTACGAATCTATATTGTAATATACACGCAACTATGAATAAACTTACTTTAATAAATTGAAACGTGGCTATAGGCGGTAGTCTTCTTAAATGCGGGTAGAAGAATGATCCCGCGGGATGGGAGGGATAGCGGGACGTGATTCGATAGGCCACACCTTGCGGTGCCGTCGGCCAGTTCGGTGCTGTGAATGTGAAGCCGTTGTCTGTGCCCGCGTCCAGTGGGTCAACCTAGTCCAAAGGAAAAAAGGTTTATTCTAAGATCATTGTTGAATCGTCAACGACTAGTTACTATCGGCTTGGTAGACGCTGCGTAGAGGTCTTCTTTGCAGATTTTACTGCATTTACATTTAGCTGAGATTGTCTGACGACAAGGCAGAATAACACCTCGTAAGTACCACCAAAAATACTTGTATCACCTCGACGTTGGTCGTTCTACAACTTAGTGCTGATTTTTGCGTCGCGACACTACTATATGTGGAACCATCTGCCTGGAGTATTTTTGAAACAATTCTACTTAAGGTCTTTCAAGAAATGAGCGTACCAATTCTCACAATCCCGGCATCACACCAAGCCTTCTGACATTAAGAGTGTCCATAGGCGGCAGGTCACTTAACACGATATAAAAAAAAAACAAATTTAATAAACTACGTATTGTTTTATATATGTCAATATTCGCTATTCACATTTTTGTATTTGGAATTTGATAAACAGGGCTCGTTTCATAGTAAGGTAAGTTACTTGTAAAACATCGTCTATGATTTATGTGTATAGGGAAGATTAATTTTGAAAAGCAAACCGTAATTTATTATATCTAAAATAGTGCAATTTACTTCAAATAATACCTCAATTGTAATGCTGTCCAGCCAATTTCCGTCGACGCACAGATCAAAACTATCCACACCGATAAACCAATCTGGGGACGGTATCATTCTGGCCATCACTGATACCTGTATGAAGAAAATATATTACATACAACTTTTTACTTATAGAATTCATGCGTATATTTCGACTAAAAATAAGACGACATATATGTATAGAGGAATAAATTAGGTATTCAACGAAAAGATAGTAAGAGTCGTAAAAACCTCAATAAAAACAAAATTTCTTACTTTCTATACAAATGGCATAATTGCTGTATGATATATTAGAAAGATTTCTTATAAAAATAATTTGCTTCAGTTTAAAAACAATTTCATTAAATCATTCCGGTTTCATCAGAAACTTTTTATGACCGTTGAATAGAAATGCTAAATCACTTTTCTCATTATACTTCAGTAAGGCGAAGCTTATTTTGTTTTTATTACAGCTTATGTTCTTGACAGAAATGACATCTCTTTGAAGTGATATTTCAACCACTTGCGCCGCCTCGTTCATTCTTAATTTCTTCGATAGAAAAATATTTTAATACTTAGATGTTGAACCAGTATTTCAAGTGTACATTTCTCCTTAAAATCTCATTCATATGTAGAGTGCAAACATGATATGAACATTTAAAAACACTACATTATAAGAGACAGAAACGTTCAAGGTTGAAGAAATTTATGATTCATAATATATTTAAAATAAGGTCAAACCGATTTATTGATAATGAGTCTTTTTCCTTAAATTTCATTATATAATTACAAGGCTGTATTAAAATTATATATAACTGTCTAACATACATAACTATAAGTTATTTATGAAAACTAAATAAATAAGTCTACTTAAAAAAAACTAATTTGTCTAGACATAACTTGAAACTTACAGAAAGACGGACGAAACACTAATTTTGTTAAAAAGTTCAATAACTCTAGATACGTAATATAATCTGTACCAACAATAGATATAAAATATATAATCTATTTTACCAATTATTTCCTAGTGTTAGTGGTACTGCTAGTTATTTTGATTATTTCATAACTTCGTCTGCTAATATATATTTCAATGTCAACTGTCAATGTTTTACCATTTAACATTAAATAAATATATCATCTTTTTATAAAAAAGCCATTTAAAACAGCGATATCGTTAATTTTCCAACCATCATGTTGACAAATGAACTCGAGCAAAAAAACGCAACGAAACAGTAAACAACAAAAATTAGTCTTAACTGGCAATAAAATGGCTGCGATCGCGATAAATTTTCCCTTTTATTACCGCTCCATTTCAATGGAGTGCTGTTTTTTTTACTGACGTGTAATTATTGTTTGCATTCGGGAACATTAATTAGTGCCGAAAAACGATATTTTCGACCAGTACGATGGCTTTATGTAACGAGAATTTAATTGCGAAGTATCAGTTGTTCATTGTTGTTCGTTTATCGTTATCAGTTTCATGGAAATGATACGATTTCATTCACATTTTAATTATCTGTACATATATTTATGGGCGTTCTGTAGTGTGGTTTATTAATGCTGGTTGTTAATAATGATGTTGATAATACGACATGGATAATGGTTCTAGGCATGTAGGCCGCCAATTAAAGCACATTTATTTTATTAATTGTTACCTCTACTCATAGTTCCATTATAAATATATTAAACCTTTAATGGTTTTTAGTATCTGTTTTCTAGTAAGAATCAACCGCGTGTTACTCACGTAAATCTATATCAGTGACTAATATCAAAAAGGTAGTAAACCCACATTTTTTAACATAAAACAATTATCTTCATAACTGTTATGTTGGTTGTACAGATAATTATTATTAGGATACAAGTATGTTATTCTTACACAGATGCACCAGAATTAGATTAAAATGAAAATTTGTTTAAATGTATATAAAATATATAATGTAAAATTTATCTGAATAAAGGCTATTATTATTATTATTATGTTATTCTTACCCGAGAATGATTACCGTCGACGAAGAACTCAGACTCACTCCGGCCCGCACCCTGTCCAATAGACGGTGCGCCGAAGACGTCCAGAGTACCAGGACTAGATCCCAGACTGTCCAATCTGCCAGTCTCAGCAAACTGCTTTATGGCTGGTGATACCCGTCTGCCCAAGTGGAATAAGACGTATGACCGGCTATGGGATACCCCTACAAAAAAAAATAATACAAATAATTAATTAAATTTTTATTATCCCTCGAATCGCCTTCATTTGTTTTCTGTATCTTTAAACATACAGGTGCAGTTGTCGTTCATGTACTGTATGGACAGAAAATTCAAATACACATATTTAATGTATTCAGATGACAAACTTACAGTTTGAGCAGGTTAAATTAAACAAAATCGGTTTGTTAGTAATATTATTGCTGTCTTTCAAACAATAATAAAATTTTAACATCTATATTAAAACATTGAACTCATTCGTTAGTTTAGCTTTTATATTTAAGAGCACAAGGATAGGAAAGTATTACCTAAAAAATATTCAAATTATGTTTAATAAAACAAAAATAATCGAGAGATGTTTTGAATTCCATCAAACAAAAATTTATACAAAAGATTGTACGAAAATTAATAAAAGTCCAAAAACAAAAACAAAGTATATTCTAAAAGTAATGAAATATCTCCAAAGTTAAAGAAAAATAACCCGATAGTATAAAAAGTTTGGAGATCAACACCCGGGCAAAAAGATCAGGGACCGGAACGGATTAAAACTTTCCTCCGATCTCAACAAATACCGTTTATATTTTTTCATGAGTTTTATGTTTACGAAGCAATTTGTTACCCTTTTTTGCCTTTCACAGTCCATCTAAGATTTAATTTAAGTTCATTAAGCTACGCTGTAAAAGGCTGCATTTTGTGTATTTTTTTTCCTAGACGAAACTTTTCGTACCAATCAGTACCTCGTCGTTTTATTTTAGCTTCAACTTAATAAATATAACAGGTATTAAAAGTAGTCAACTATAACAACATATTTTAAAATGTGAAGAAACAGATACTGTACCTATGAATAAAATGGAATTAAATTCAAACTTAAATCATATGATACGTTACCAAAATTAAGCGTTTTTATTTCGCAATTTTTTGTAGAACGAATTTTGAGTATTAATAGCTGAAATATAACTCCATCAAAAGGCATGTGGTTCACTGATGATTTTGAAGGCAAATCGGTAATCAGCCATTAAAACCTGCCTACGCTAAACAATTAGCATTACGCTTGCAGTAACCAGGAATATATGAAAAATAGATGGTTTGAATACTACTGTATAGTTGTATGTTTTACATACATATAAAAATAAAGCACGTCCAAATTTAGCTTGACCTATATACGTACTATATTTTCATGGAAGCACTTAGCAACATCCAATGAAGTCGTAAAAATAATTTGTTTTAAGCACTCTAAAAGCGTTTTAACGGAATCGGCATTATTATTTGTTTCAGTAATGCGTTATTGATAAATTACTCTTCAAGGGTTAAGATTAATCTAGACGATACGTCATCGTTATATGTGACTTACATATGTAAAACATCAAAACATATATATTTGACATTTTGTCATGTTTAAACTATCTTCAAATAAAAAAAAATCAAATCCGTAAAAGTCAAACTTTAAATAAAATGATACACGCAGCTATTAGTTAGATCGATTTGATAATACGAAATTTTTCGATCATTTTTATTAAAAGAAAATTATTTAGCGCTAATTTGATGCAGATTTACATAACTCGACGTTTTAAGTGCTTTACGACAATATAATATAATAGGTTCCAGTATATACCTACCTTATAAAACAATAGCTGAAGTATCTGCACCTTTAACGAGTATACATTTATAATTGTAAAATTATACCTTTCAAATAGTTCTACATTCGCTTGGGAAATTCTCCTTTGTAAAGGGTCTCAAATTATGTTTACTAGAATTGTTAAACACTGCAAATTTGAATAAAAATAAATTATGTACCTCATTATAATTTACTTAGATTATATTTAAATAGAAACGATGGAACCGATCTGAACAAAAAAAATATAATTTATTACTCCAAAGAATACAATGTAAGTAACACACTAGTATGGATGTTTTCCAAAATCTATAATACTAGTACCTTTACGCAACAAACTGCGGATAAAACTGCAATGACATATGATATATAGCGTTAAGGTTTTACTCTTTTATCTCTGACCCGTTGCACTGAGACAAAACCTCTTTGCAACAGGCGTGATCCTAGTTAGTACTTTAAAAGACTGGTAAAATTCGCTCCCAGTCATGGGTGTAAATTACTAGAGCACAGTGCCTGTGCGACCGTCGTAGTGATTTTATGTATTTTGTTTGGCTTCACCGAAATTACTCCCATATCATGTTTTTATATTAATTAAGAGGTTATTTGGCAAATTTGTTAAGTCTTTCAGTATATGTAGTAAGCACACACATTAGTATAAAAAACTCTAGTCTAATTAATTTTCAAACGTCCTCTATGCTCTTTAATTAACTGACTCAATAATAAAAGAGATATCAACGTGTCTTTTTGTCTCCGCTTCGAGCTATAATAAGCTCTGACTTGTATATTTTGCTTCAATTAATCATTATTAAAACCAATATCGTAGTAAATTGCAATCATTGTTTACATTACGCATGAGTCATGAGTTGATGAACTTGCGAGTTGCCAGTTGGCTTCGTTACAAATCTGAGAATACATGCACTACTCTAAAAACTAATAATCTCAAAATACTTCGTTATCTACATTTATAATGTCGTTACGCACCGCTCATTATAATTATTTTTTCGAGATCGACTGAGATCGAATAAGTTCTTTACTGTGATAAATTTAATAACAACTTATTTTTGTCTTATATTCTAATTACAACCATTTCAAAAGGCTCTATAGAACTAAAGTGATTAAGAACACGTACCTAGAACTAATGGGCTTGTTTTGCCAAGCCGAAGCTCTTTTCCTAATTTCTTTTCGCTGAGAAAAATAGCTGAATCTATTTAATGATAGCATTAAATTCTGTAGTTTTTGCTCTTCTAGATCTGAATTGTTCTTGCTGAACAATTGTTTTTCCTTGTTGAATTTATGTCAACAGAATATGGAACGTTTAATGTCTGGGAAAAATTAGAAAAGAGTTCATGTGTGACATTATCTATATTAAACAATTTGTATTTTTTTATAGAACAGGGGGCAACCGGGCAGGAGGTTTACCTGATGTTAAGTGATACCGCCGCCCATGGACACTCTCAATGCCAGTGGGCTCGCGAGTGCGTTGCCGGCCTTTTAAGAATTGGTACACTCTTTAAAAATATTTTTAATAATTTATATTATAAACCCAAGTATCAACATTGTCAACATCTCATGGATTTTAAACTTAACTTTCAGATATAATTTTTTATATCAAACATAAGTAAAGCTAAAGTACTTGAAATATAGAGGTGTTCCAGTAAAAATAATTCAGATAAAAAGGAATCGTGACAGTATAGGGCACCATTAGTCTAAATTAAGCCGTGTTAAGAGCATACTTCCACGAACTTCTCAGGTATTGAACGCGATGCGATAATCGAGTCACAATTGAATCGTTGCCAACTGAGTGAATAATCGATGGAGTCCTCGTAACTATGACACGTTCCGTTATGTAATTTTGGAGCAGCTTGGTGGCGCTTCGATAAATTTAAGTGTTAACACTTTAAATATTGTAATCTCTAGTTATTGTCAAGTTATAAAGCAATGAATACACAAATAAAACTTTTGTTTGCTATCGCCAAAGCCTAGAATTTTTAAAGCGAAGGAATAGGTTTACAATTGTGTGTTTTTTAAACTATAGTATTATCGAACTGTAAGTCTGTGTCTTCATACAAAATTTTAATGTTTTCTACCTTTACATTTTCAAATATATGTATGTACACTAGGGACTGTGTCACACAATAATGTGTTACATTAATAAAATATTCCATAACATAGTAAATAATAAATATTTAATGACGAATTAAAATAAGATAAACGTAATAAATTGCTCACATCATTAGAAATATTCGTACGACCAGACACCTCATCAAAATATCTTGTGTCGCCCAAATTACCCCCTTAATAATCCCTTCAATTTGCAGTTCCCTCGAAAACGGATCGAATGACGAAACACGACCAATTTACGTCCGTGTAGGCGTCGATAAACAATGGGTAATCTCTTAAGATGTACAGTTTATATCCAAATAAAACTGTTGGCTTTCCAGTTCGAAAGTTGAAGTGTTAATACCCTTGAAATATAAGTCATGAAGATTTACAATTATCTGTGATTTAATAAATCATATGTCAGTTTTAAATGGACGAAATCGTTCACGACGTTTAATAATAATATACAATTACTAATCGGTCTAAAAAACAAAAAACTATATTTTTAATTATTTAGGACGTTTGGCACATCGTTAGTACGATTTCTATTTTAGACGCCGTAAGATGGAAGACCCTAATAGATAGAATTAATATCTGGTTCTCCCACTTTCAAAAATATAAACTTTGCTTAGTACGTTTATAGTTTTGTATTTGCCATAGCCAAAAGATAAAACGAGAGAGAAGCCTCCAAACATAAACTTAACTTAGCAACTTACAGCTAAAGTTATTTTAGCCGAAAAAGTTTTTGGGATAGTTGGAGTACAGACAAGTAAATTCTCTCTATACAAAACGGCGTTTTATACAGAACATATATGTATGATATTTCATTTCTAAATTATATTTTTATAGCGCACTATCGGCACAGTATATAATGAAATCTAAAGCATGTTTAGGTTTCATCTATTTGTTTTTCAGATAATAAAAACTAATGTACGTTGTTTATTTTATTATATATTTATCTAACAGCTTTTACTTATGAATATTATAAGACAAAACACTAAGAAAATACAGAAAGCCAAAACAGATTACATACATAAACTATATATGTATATAAAACAGAAAACAAGCAAGTGCATTAATAGACAGACATACATTTAAAAATATAAAAACTAAAGTAAACTGATATTTAACATTTAAAAATAACAAATAATACTTAGAATTTAAAACTACTACTTAAACAAAATCAGATTCTTCTCGCTTCTGCAAGTACTTCTTGACATCTTTCTATTTGAGGTGGAAAAGATCAATATCCTGATAATGGATGTCATAGTTACAATTTTAATAATTGTGACGGTTATAACGTAAAAAATATTTTTTATTCTTTTTACACTGTTATTAACTTAAATGGTATATTGGTATATAATAAATACCCTTAAATAAATGAACTCCTCAGGTCGCGTATCTGTATAAAAGTGACGTAAAATCTACTGAACGGGTTTTAAATTGTTATCACCAATTATAAGTGTGATTCCTGTGGAAGTGTTTTATTGAAATTCACTCTAAATGCCCTATTTGAACTTACGAAGCATAACGCACACTGTTCGAATAATTTCCTAATACGTTCCCTTCCAAATACCTTCCGTACTTCCCGAAACACAATAGTGTTGCGTTGTGATCTTGTTTCCTGTCACTATCGATAAGTGTCTATTTTAGTGACCAGCCCTGGCTCTCAGCCAATCCTAGGTCGGATGAATGCAACGGGATTGTTAAAGGTTGGACTCGAAATAGGCAATAAGTTTCTTTATTAAGTTACTATGACGTTAATAGATGGGCAGAAGTAATTTATAGTGTCTTTTATTATATTGCACGAGTTCTCTTGTTTAGAATAGGGGAGGTCAGACACATTGCTAATAAAAGATTTGTTACAATAATGAAATACCAATTCTTAAAAGGCCGGCAACGCACTCGCGAGCCCTCTGGCATTGTGAGTGTCCATGGGCGGTGGTATCACTTAAGATCAGGGGAGCCTTCTGCCCGTTTGCCCCCTGTTCTATTAAAAAAAAAAGTGAAATAAGTACCAACCCATGGTCAATTTTAAATATGGTTTATTGCGAAGAATAAGTAATCAATACTTTGGATGGATGGACTAGCGGAGTAAGTACAATATAAATAATGCGGTTTAACAAACTATATTATTATTTTAAAATTTATTTATTATTTACTTTACTATATTTATTAATTTATTTATTTTAAATTCCACAGATAAATTTACTTACAGAAACACATATAATAGGTATACTGTAATAAAAATATTATATATATAAACTTACCTATTACTGTTTTAAACATAAACTAGTTCTTCACTGCCTTATACGTAAATAATAAAAATATTAAATAGCAAAATTGTAAATGACGCGTTCTACTAAAAATGAGCGCAAATTTAAAATGAAGCTAATTTTACCATCGTCGAGCTTGGAGATACTTTCACAACTAATTCAAAAATAGAACAGTATTTTCTGAAAATAGTTTTCACCCTCATAATTTCATTTACAATTAAAAATTTATCCATCAAAGTAAAAGTTTGAAGTACCTTTCATAACTGGATGAGCGAATTTATATTTCAGTACAATGATACTTTTAATTAATATTTACACTTTAACTATTCAGTCTAAGTTTCTTTACATCTCACAGTTGCTGAATTGAGATTTATTAAATAAAATAAATTAAGTATTTTAAAGCTGGACACCTGTTGAATTAGGTTGGTGACATATTTTATTTTAAATTTAAAATTTAAATCACATTTAAATTTACTTACAAATCACTAAGATGTACACTTCTTAAGAAGTGATACATCTTAGTGATTTTGTCATTGTTCTCTTTCCATATGACTGAACAAAAACAATCGAACGAATGACGTAGTCTTGCTCTTTCGCAAATTTTCTAAACATTTTTGACATTCATAAGCATGCCCTAAGATGCATCTATACTGAATAAACGAATTTTGATTTGATTTAATTTGATTTGATCCTACGAGCCAAAACGGCCAATGTATGAACGGAAGATATGGTACTAAAAATTTAAAATCATTTTTAAATGCTAATTGAATATCAAGATAAAATAGTCAAAAACAAAGAAATGTGCCACGATTACTGCACACATAAAAACCAATACTTTTTTGTACACTAAAACTTACCATAAACACGTGACCATTGAGCAGGTGGTCGCCAGTCCGGATAATGTTTCGGAAATTTCTCTCTCGTCCAATAAGTGTGTAACACCATCTTATACACTGTCATCTTATCCGGGTTACACGAATCGGAATCGGTCGATGACAGCGCCGCCGCTAGCGCGGGAAGTAACAACACTAACCACATTTTATCGATAAACATTGTCCCAACACTAGGAAGCGTTCATGATGTTACAATTCGACCCCCATCGGAACTGGAACAAAAGAAAAAGTCAATTAAAACATTTTTTGTCTTAACAATTCGTAATGGAAACATATTGAATTTAAATTTAGAACATTTTTGTACTATCGAAAATTATTTTTGATGTTTCGGCGACTCCACCGTTAAACCCTAGACGACTCGATGTAATTAATTATCAACGACCTCTATTATTTGCTAATATTTTTTTTATTTTAGCGACTCCTCGTTTAGTAGTTTAGTTCATCACGGGAGTAAGTCTACATATTACTGTTTATAGTGTTGATATATTTTATTCTAAATCAGTAACATCTTTTTTGCCTTTATTACCGAAAGCCAAGACAGTCACCGCCACCAACGCAAAGTAATTTTGGCAGATCAATCTAAATGAATGGACAGTTCAATTATAGCCTCTTCATTCATGGAATCCTGATATATCTTCACCAATATTTACTTTATCTGAGGCAATTGATACTGTGACGTAAAGGTTAAAGACCTGGCTATTTTTGTGCCTTTGAGGTGATGCCGTTTGAATAAACACTGGGATTGTTATTCCAATGAGGAGGCAGTATATCTGTATTAATGAGAGCTTGCTTTAACTCGCAATTGGCCTTAAATAAGCTTTGATTCCCGTCAAAACAATGCTGCGTGTAGATTTACTTGCCTTAAAATGGTTAATGAAACAAATGTCGAAATGTTATCCCATTGGGGAATTGGGGGACATTCAAATGTATTTATGCAATATATTTAGTACAAACAGCTCCTAAAATAACAGAATAAAAATAACAGTTTAGAATGTGTCTGTCTCAGTAAAAAGACAGCTAAAGCAAATTTTTTTCTACGTACATATTACAGTATTAAAGGTCACAAGTAGTAACATTAATTGACATTAATTTTGAAATTCGAATAAAAGTTCACCAACCTCGCGTTGGCTTTTACAGTAATTAGTTTTACAAAAAGAACATTGTTCTCGGTTTTCGCGATAAGAACATTTTCAAATAGAACGTATTTTTCTTAATTTTTGTGCAATTCAAGCAGATACATTAAGGGAATAAAATTCGACCCCTATTCGAACTAATAACAAGATTGTTTTCATTAATCGATTTTTCTCAATGAAAGCTTTCGCACGCAGAGGACTGTCTAAGCGAATCACCTTCAAGTCTCATTCCATTGTTCTACCCGTTTTCTAAGCCGGTCACGTGCCCACCAATGAGAAATATGACAGCTGTCTCATTTAGTTATAGATAGAGCTACGTGCAGAATTCAATGGTTCCGATTTAAAAAGAGGAGAGGAACAATTATAAGGATCAGTTTGCGTGCTGAAATAGAACGAAATTCGGCCAATTACCTTTTATCTATGCAATAGAGAAAACGTTTGGAGGTTATCAAATAGTTTTTGTATAACTAAGAGGCTTATTTTCGTATTTCCAATAATTATACAATAATAATAATAAACATAAAAATTTTAGGCGAAATTAAAAATAGTTTAGAAAAGTCAATTATCGTTTCTTTATTAACTATATACAAACATACGGTTAATTTGTAAGGCCACGCCAAGCTAACATTAAGCCTAGAAACACTGACAATATTGCCATATATACCCAAATTATTTATGTTATTTAATATATTTTATTTATATGTTACTGTATAACACCAGACTATTATATGTTTAGTCTACATTTTCAGGCTAACAATAGTCAAGTTATCATCGTTTCTAATCAACTAAGGTACAAATACTTTCCATACACAACGGTGTATACGAAGTAATTACTAAAAGTAAAGGGAAATTCAGTCATAAAACGTTGCGTCATTAGTCGCTCGCAAAGGGTTCTATGAGGTTCTACGTCCTAGATAACTTCAAAGACGTATCTAGGTTTTAATCTCAATGAACTCGTATTTCTCAGGATATGGGCTTTGACATCAATACAGTGCGCGTGTTTAATTTCCCGTACTGAAATAGACGCCTATATTTACCAGAGCTGTTTTATAAATTAAAGACTATGAAAACAATAGAAAAAAAATATATGAATAATATTCTGTCATACAGTTTCAAAGTTAATTTAAAAAATTCGGCCGCACAGTTTTATATTTTATTCGGTACACCAAACTATTTTGGATGCTACTTCGTTCATGCTTTTAAATTTGAAAATGTCGGGTCTTCATACATCCGTTCGCCCTTAATTTTCCTCTTTCAATAGATGTTTACAACACTTCACTTCACAGGCTTCATCTGGCAATATTTTATATTTCTCATCAGTCTCAACCCATCTCAACTAATCAGCTAGGAAAATTAGTGTAAGTTATATACGAATTGGAATTTATAATAGTTAATAGCATTTATATAATATTTCTATATTAATTATTATATATAATTGAAAAACTTAAATTGGTTGGCAATAAATACTAATTGAAAAAAGAACCCTTAAAAAAATGAAGAATATGAAATCTAATATTCGTTTCGAAAAACGCGTAATAGTAATTTTTTTCAATATTATAGAGTTTCCAAGAACCGGCTAATTTTCTTTCATTTCCCCTCATTTTACGAAGTGAATTTTCCAACCCTTTGTTTTTAAATATTCCCTCGGGACAAGCGATTCGATTACATTGTTATTTCCAGTTTAATCGCTAAAGTGTGGGATTTACGTCTATGTAATGTGCACTATATAGAAGTATAGAAATGTTTTATAATTATTTAAAACATTTATGTCCTTGATTTGGGAACTGGCAGTAAATATTGCATTCATAAGTGTAAATGTTATTACCAATATGGGTAAATAATTTTTGAATTTGAATAAAAAAAACTGTGCCTTTTTAATTTTTGTTACCGAGTAAACTCAACTCAATAATTACTGGACCGATTACAAATTACGGCACCCTGTGGACGTAACATCATCCAAAAAAACAAAAATGTCCAGCTCAATTAGAACAGATCACTAGATATATTAGCAAGATCTAATAAATATAAAAAACTTAAAATAGAACAAATACCTTAAGTTATCTAAAGCTTGAGCTTTTAAACAATTCAATTAACAATATTGAACTTTGCAAGTTTCGTGAGGATAGCGGTATAATGAAGTTTTAACAATTCATGATATTGCTCAAAGTGGCGTGCTTTAAAATTTTATGCAATACTCTGGAGCTAATGCAGAGAATGTCTCGAACGGAGATGAACCTTGACCATTATTAATAATAATAAGAATCTTTATTTTTCTTCTCTCACATACAGAGACTTAGTTTTAAGCATTATACAAGGTTATAATGATTAAAACTAAGATGATAACAATTATTAATATATAAAAAAAACTTACTTTATAAATGTATGGCAATTAATAGCTCGTTAGATCAGTATGAAATTGACGCATAATTAATATCATAAATTCCGTAGAAAATCGTTCAACATTTTGTTGTTTAACCGAGAAACATTTTTAAGGATATCATAGAATTTTGTACACAAAAATGTATAGTGGTACATATCCAGTGTATATTATTTCCTAGAATGTACTTAACAATCTTATAAAACTTTACACATTTTTAAAGCAGTTTTGATTTTTAAAAACTTATAAAACAGATTAAACTAAAGTTATAATGTTTTAAAAGGGTAACTAAATTGAACTTTAAGGTAAACTTCCTAGGCAATCTTTAGTTTAGATATGCATTTTTGACACACGAATTATATTATAAGGATTGTTCCTGTATTTAATTAAAGATATGTCCGTATTTTTCTTAGATATAAAACCAATAAAATTAAAAATACATTACGATATCAATATAAAGAAAGTTAGAAATTAATAATTATTGAATATCTTAATTTACGTTAAAGTTTTTCTAACATATTTAAGTAAATGACCAAACTCTTAATAAAACATTATTTCTTATTATGTAGTATCAAAGTCCAAAATCGGTCATAGAAACGTAAAAATATTTCACTGATATACAAAAAGAATTTTAGCGAATGTCAAAAAATTTAATCAGTCGACATACATACTTGATGGTTGGTCATCAATTGTTCATCCTGAATGCATTGTCATGTTTTGTATGGGTTTTTGTAAGCTCTAATTGGGATTTAAAATTTGAGTCGCTGTTTCTGGACATTTTAAAGTTCATTCAAAATATTTTTTGTTGAGTGAAATACGTAATTGTTGGATACAGAAATTCTTCTTGGAGAATTATGTCATATACCCCTTTACGTTTAAATATATACCCAATACTTTAGTTCGTTAGGTTAAAAGTCTAATTGCACTATTGACACTTTTCTTCTAAAGGTTAAAAAGGTGCAAATAGAGTTCGTGAATCCTTATTCAGCAGGTCCTTACCATAAGGTTATCTTAACGGCTAATTTAAGTAATTGGTGAGTGCGATGCCTGCGGCTGGTACGCAGTACTCTACTTTTTTCAATACATATGCAACGTCATTTTTAGGTTTATCAATATACATATATATATACATACATACGCTTGTCGTGTCGTCAAACTTAAAGGTATGCTTGCGAACATGTGATCCATCTTTTGCAATTATTATTCACTCAATCGTAATGTATCGCGACATAATTTAATATAAATAATATAATAGCTACTATTATAAGATAATCGTTACTAGTAATGAATTTTTCAAATCTATAAGATAAAAATATTATGGCTAAGGTAGTAGAATTATAGCGTTCAACATTAAAACTACAGAAATTCATTCAATGAAAATTTGAACGAAACCGTCACCGTGAGCCGCCACAAGATCTACGATAACTCGAAAATAGATTCTAAATGGGTCATAGTAGTCGAACTACGAAGTTTATGTGAAAGATACGAACAGTTTTACACAGTTCAAATTTAGTTTTTTGATACAAAAATCTGAATATTTAGGGTAGGCCTTATAACCATAAAGTTCGCAGTGCAATCAAGAGTGACATATATATATATAAATATGCAAGAGACGTTATTATGAGTATCCTAAGAAGCATTTAAATATTTATCTACTAAGGGACTGTTTCACCAGCTATGCAACTCATACATTATTCGAAAGATAAAAGTTCCGAATAAGATACTTCGCATTTCATGACGAATAGCGCTATCTGACAGCCGTGAAACGCAAAAATAGTGTTTATCTTACCAGTAAGTAATAAATAGCTTATTTGGAACTTATCCGGACATTGTGAAACAGACCCTTAATATGATAATCTAGCGTTAAACTATTTTACTCGATCATTCAAAATATTTCTTCTTAATGGCATGGCATGACATATGGGACAGTGATACTACTGCATACATTTCACTGATCATTTAAAAGTTTATGTAAATGTTTGTTCCTTACAACTCGCAATAATGAGCTTGAACTTGCTTTTGATCTAAAAAAACAACAATATTCGAGCGCAGAACAAGAAAATGTTTTTAGCTTAATTAATCGAGCCCGCTGATGCTATAATTATTTTAAGTATAAGATATTTCGGTACATAAAATTACGGTGTACATTTTCATATTCACGTTTATATCATAGATTGCTCAGTCTTCTGTATTTTAAAACTAAATAGAGCATCTAATAGAGACACTTTGTTTGTTCCAACATTCGTAAGTATTGTTTAAGTACAGAGTTCTGCCGTTTATTTACCCTGCAAGCCCTAAAGTAGAAATACATAGTCTGATACGTTTAAAATATGCAGAAAAATGTTCTTAGAAGGCCTAATAACCAAATCTATTTTAGTATCACAGCTCTTAACACTTAAAAGCTTGGAAGCAAATAAGATATTTCCTTAACAAAATTGTGAACTATTTTTAATATTTTCAACACACCTGTCAACGCTAACACGCTCGTAGGATACGAATGAAATCGGAATAAATTGATATTTCAGCGCTTCAGTCGTTACACTTTACAAGGGAAGTCACTTTCAATTTCACTAGCGCTTTACGGCACTCGATCGTGATGTGCATACATAGACGATTTTATTTACTTAAGAATCGTGATGTTTATATAAAGAATTATTCTTTATTTTTAGATCACGCGTACATACATTTTATGATTCACACCTGATGGAATTTTATTGAATTTATATTACATTTATATAACCTTAATAATTTGTTTTCATGTTAAGATTTTTAGTTCATATGCTATTATTATATTATATTCATATGATGTTCAATTTAATAAAACCAAGATGGATTTAATGAATTTAGTGACTAATGTCTCATGAACATAATTTATGCATAATATATTTTATGATTATTTATTGCTTTCTCAACACACACAACACAAATATATTATTTAGTATCCATACCATACCTGCAGAAGCAGTGGTTTTAAATACGAAATTTTAAAATTCACTTACAACTGCCACAAAAAATATTATGGTATTTTAAAATAATTTTACTACAAACCAACACATGGTATACGCAAGGCAAAAAGTTCGAAAGCAATAACAATAAAGTTAAAAGTTGACTGCAAAAATTATGATCACAATAATTCTTGGGGGAATGCTAAATCATTGTGTGCGTCGGCTGCTAATGGAGGCAAACGTGGAATTTTTTGTACAATTGAAAAAAATTCTTTGCCGGAAATGTTTGTATTTTCAACGCCTTTCTGTAATAGTTTAATATCTGCTTGATAAAAATTCTTGGGGATAGCGATAAAATATGCTTTCCGTACAGACTTGTCTAGGATATAGATTTCAAAGTTTACTTCCACTTAACTACAATAGTATAAAAGCTTTATACAATTTCGTAATTTTCTGCTAATTAGTATCCTTATTCTCCTCCCTTGCTGCCTTCTTTAGGCAAAGAAAAATGCTTCCTACATTGAATATCATACCTCTGATGGGTCACCGTCTGTTTTATAGATTGTTAACACTACATACGAATCATAATCATTCCAGTGATGTAATCATGACAGTACAGATTCTAAGTACTATATTATATGTATCAAATTCATATTTTGATTTGTTAATTTGTCTTTAAATCTTTAAATCTCATAGTAAGCTCTAATGATTAGAGATTCTATTGCTGAAAATACTTCTCTATAATGTTATTTTCGATCCTAAAACCCCCGATAATTTAATGATTACTGTATGTCTTTCTAGGGGTAGTTTTGTATAGTGTTACCATGATAATCATTTAAGTATTCTCGTTACTCCTACTCATGAAACTCAATTCTATCATTGCTCTGTAAAGGAGCTTTGGAACTCTTTACCTCTTGAAATCAGACCAGGTTAATCTATAAATTCATGTAAGAGTCTACTTTTGGAACATTTTCTTTTCGCCTTAGCAACTTATAAATTTTAACTCTAATTCGTTAACCTTGATATAAGCTTTTACTTTTGAATGTTTTTAGATTTAGATTTAGTATTGTATAATTCTAGTATTGTACTGCATTTTATTATTAATTTAGTTACGCATTTTACCTTTAGAATGTATTTTTCCTAACTAGAGTAGCCGGGAAGAAATCGCTTGTTAACGATGAGGCCACCCGCTGTTCATTTTATATTATTTTTATTCGATTTATGTAACCTGATGTTTAAGGTAATGCAGGGAAAATCAATTGTTAACAGAAAAAATAATTGCTTCAAACTTAATTAAATAGTCAAAATTTAGATTACATGTATACAAACCTTAAACTACATTTATATTTAGAAAATGTTCATCTTATAACTGAATATATATCACTTCGTTACAAAGGGATCCCGAAGGTATACCCGGGAAGTTTCCCGGGTTCAGTAGAAAGTGTTACGGGCGACAAGCACTTAATTCTCCGCTAATACAGCGGAGTATTCTCCAAAACAAACAGTGCATCAGCAGTTCAATTAAAGTATGTTAACAAACTAGATATTCATGGTAAGAACCAAAACAATTATTATCTACAACTTAAAGCCGCTTAAAATTTTCCAAATGCATATTGCATTGCATGCATATTACTAGACAGGGTTTTCAGCAGACTATTGCAGGCTTTGCATTAAAATTTATTTATATGTGTTAGCGTATGACGTATTTAAAGTTTTAATTCAATGTGCAGTTATCTTTTTTGATATCTATTATTGTAAATTTATGTAAAACAGAAATATTAATTTATTTATAAAAGACAAATATCTCTTATCATTGAGTTTTAAGTGTTGTAGTTTTGTGCCATCTAAAACAATCATAAATTCACAAACCATAGAGATGTGCGTCACAAAGAACAAATTACAATGTAAATAATAATAATTACTCAGTCAATATACAAACATCATTAAACGATTCCTAAATGAATTTAAATAAAGTGTTTACACTAACAGCAGCAATTATTTAAAACATCAAAATGTATTAATTTTCATAAGTTAATGCATAATTGTTCATGTCAAATATTGATATAATAGTATTGAAAATATTATACATTACGGTACAATATTATCGTAAAATTATTTATCGCAATGATGTACTCGTATTTTATCGACGTTGTCAATATGGATCGTTAATTTTTTAAACTATACTGAAATACATTTAATTCTGTGGTATTAACTGGTAGTTTGAACTAACAATAATTATAAAGTGGATTTGTTTTAATATTATAGGCGCCAAATGGGCACGATACTTATCTGATGTTAAGTGATATGGACCATCCATGGACACACATTAATAGAAGGCTCACAAGTGCGTTGCCAGCCTTATTCTGTGTGGCCGGTCCCTTAGCATACCTTAGCATATGAATGTATCTATATAATTCATTGTTTCTTTAAGCTTAAGATCGGTCCTTTAAACTTATTTAGGTGTATACATAATATATTAAAATTCTAATAATGCTGAATATGACATATAAAAATTGATATAGCGAAAATTTGAAACTCCCTATTTAATGAGAGATTACATTAAGAATTACATGCACTGTCTGTCTAATTTACATAAATACATATCTACTCAATTTAATTAATAGTATTTTGGAGCCTCTGGAGTTATAACTAGTTAAACCTAAATTTCATCTTCAATTATTTTAATTAAATGTGTCTTATTACATTATAAATGTTATTTTTATTATTGTATTACAAATTCTTTACGAATATCTTGAAAAAAGAGAAAAATTCAAATTCAAATTATTACACTACAATGACTACTGAATAAATTACTAAGAAATAAAGAAAGATTTCAATTAGAAATAAAAAATTATTAAAGAAAATCAAATGATGTTAAAATAGAAGCTAGCTATTCGCTTTTCTCTTCTATAAATGATGATTACATTAAATAAACATGATCATCTAAAACATGTTTGTATTTTTGTTAGGATAAATAAAATATATGGCAATTCCTGAATTAACTAAAACATTTCAGTATTCACAAGGCTCGTAGTAAAATACTCACCTATTAATATTTTAAGCACAGTCCGCGTAACACACATTTAACGCATAGTCCAATACGTGGAGCTTTCGAATTTTTCAGTACAACCCGGTAAATAGCGAGACGAGCAGAACTCACGTCCAGAACTAACGAGCCCACGGACGAAACTAGGGAGCTGAAAGTGCTCCGACCTATACCGGGCAAGAGCGAGATGGGTTTATCTGATGGAAAAGGATGAAAGAGGGTGCAGAGGTGCGCAGGAAAGAATTAGATGTTTATTGTGGTCTACGTGTACGTGTAATAGGATAAGAGAAGCTGTGCGTGAGCTTTTTCGTAGTTTCGAGTGACAGCCGCCGTTAGCGTTTTCTTGGCTGAAGTTCTGTCACTTTTGTTTATCTTGTTTAAGATAAAGCTGTTGCGTATACATTTTGCCTTCCTAAAAATAAGCAACTTCATTTGTTTTACATTTAAATGCTTACATGTAGATACTTGTTATATTATGTTTTTGTTTCTACATAAAAACAAAATTTTCATTTTTGTTTCTAAGTTTTCAATCATGGAACTAATAATTACTTCAACGATAATTACATAAGGAAGAAATTATTTACAGGCCAGTATGAAAAACACTGGTCTAATAACTAAATATAAACACTTTATAACACAAAAAAAACTTAAACTTATTGTAATTATTCTAAGTATCTAATAAATTTACGGGTTCAACGCTTTTACGCATTTACAAAATGCTTTTCCACTTCAGTAAAATCGTTTATCACAAAGTACCAATTGAACACAATTACATCCGTTTGAGACAAACATCTTTCAAAAAAGCTCTAAGCTCCCAACGACAAAGTTGTTTCACGGTCAAGAATTCATACAATGGAATAAGGTGCGAATCTTCGCAGCTTCGATAAAAAGTCAAGGAATTAAAACGATTCAAGTTTTACAAATTTAAAAACTAGATTTAAATACAAAGGCAATGTGAATGTTGATGTTGCTAATGGTTGATATTATATTTGAGGTTTTGTAACAAGAGATCATTATAACCTTTATTTATAGCTCAAATGGGAAGTCATTGGTAGACATGGCCCTTGTGTAGAGCCACGAGAAAAATAAAACTTTTTATTTCTTTCCAGTTACATAAAGTCACAAATATGTCCCATAGCGAGAGAGCATATTATGAGTAAATAAAACATTCATACATACGGGCTAAATTACATTAACATATCTAACGCCAATTTAGCCCGAACAAATTTAAAATTATAATTGTTAGATATAACAACGAAAAAAACGTTGTAACTACATCGATAACGTAATAAAAACTTTTAAAAAATTATAAATGTATTTTAATATAGTTAAGATACAAAAAAATATTTATATTATATAGATATAGAAATATTATATAATATTTCTTTAGTTTCTCGGAATGTGTATGGTCATATTAGATTCTATTTCACCTTTCTGTCCACTTAATCACAATTGCTTTTAAATCACTGATTGCCAATTTGCATATTTTAAAACGTCTTTTTTCATGCACGACGCCTTAATTTACGTTTTAAAATACCCCATGTTAAAGTCAATGTTTCGTAAAGGCTATATTAAATGGTAAATGTTGTGTTCACAAAATACAGGAAAATAAATTGTATGTAGTTTGGCCCTTTCATCCAGTTACCTCCTGAATCGGCGATAATCGAACGCATAAAATTTTATATGCTACAGCTTTATCTGTCTATATTCTTTATACTAGTTTTGTAGAAAAATTATTCTCACTTCACAGGACGAATTTAAATTTCAATAATACGCAGTCAACGGATGTTTTAGTTATAAACAAATAATGTAGTTTTTATTCAAACTAAACAAGGATATTGTATAATGTAGTTTGTTAGTTGTATAGTTTTGAATTTGGAACTTTTATTTATTTTAAAAGCAGGGGAAAGTTCTACTATCCTTATGATTGAATCTAAAATCATTATGATTCTCATAATGATTTTTATTCTATATACATACAATATTTTACCCCAATTTTAGTTTCTTGATCTTTGGAGTTTGACTTACTGTTTACCACCTTAACCTCACGAACATGGGTTACTTGTGCATAAAATCCATTGATCGTTCCAAGGATCGAATCCTAAACATCATGGTTGAGAAACACACTGATGAAAAATTTAATAATTTAATCAAGTCTCTCAGTGTTTCAGTCAACGTAATATTAATATCCATTGTCTCGTATAAACAATACACTCCAATCTTGACCAAGGAGTACTCCCTGAGGTGCTATAAGGCTATTGATTTATGGCCACACTCAATTCAATATATTGTGTTGAATTATATTCATGAATATAACATATTTACATTGTTATTGAACCTTTCAAAATTTAATGGTCTAATGATAATATTTTATTATAAACACATTTAATAGTTGTTTGCCTTAATGAATTAATATTTAACATATATGACGTGTTGAGTTGGGAATGTAAAAAACAATTGTTTAGGTTTAGAAAATTTAAAATCAATCATTAAAATACGTAAAATCACGTCCTCACTTATACCTATTTATATAACTTTATATGAATAACAGAGTGTTAATAGAGACTGTAAGTAAACTAATGTTGTTGGACACTATTATATGTTGGATATGCAATTAGGTAAAATTTAAAATATGTACTTATTAGTTAAGGATAGATAGTAATTTCTAAGTTAAGAGAAAGTTGTCTTGTACAAATCGCCTGGTACTATGAGGTAGCAGAAAGCCTAGTTGTTCAAAAAGGCGAATTAACCCTGAAATTCAAAAGCCACCAATGGATTGATTTTTATATTTGCACAATTATTTTATTCCGGAGATTTGTTTTGTTAGAGAACCGGCATATCTTAAACCTGAAAATTTACGAACCACAGGTATATAATGAAATTAATTAACAAAAGCAATGTGAGGTTGGCACTGTATAATTATTAACAGTTACATCCTAATAAATAAGTCTACAGAAATCAAGAGCTCGAAGGAAACAAAAGCTCTGTTTAAATATAAAATTTCCGCAGACGCTGAGAGCTTGTCGAATTATAAGTACTATGAAAAAAGACGTAAAGATTGAACATTACACGGGCCATTTCATTTTCATTGTGGCTAGCTGTTTTATGTGAGTAATAAAAACTCATGTCACGTTGGTGGCTTCTATTAATATGTATGAATTTCAGACACTTGGACGACATTGAACAATAAATTGGGTTTCGAAGGACGACTAATTACAATCATTCAAAGTATATTATTAGAGATAATTAGAAATGGTGTATTAAATACAAAATGGTTTTTCATGCCAACGTTGCGTATGAATTGTTTTCATATTGAAACTTTGAATACAACTAATGATTTTCAATTGCCTACACAATACAGGTCGAGTTATTCAAGCGTGCCTCTACGTAGGTGAACCATTCATCTATTGTTTTCGAATACGTTGCTTTTATAAGGTTTTCCCGGATTATATTCTTTGAAACAATTCAATATTTTTTATACCCTTACATATACTAAACTACTTAAATTACTTATTACTTGTTAGTCTTAAGTTAGGCTAGATCGTAATGTTCCATGATGTCTTAGTGAAGACACATGTATATAGAAAAAAAACATATACTAAAGTTACCTGGCTGTGTCTGGCCCACGAGATACGAGTGGAAGCGGATGGAAGGGATCTACTTCTAACGTTGGACAAACCAAAACCAGATAATGCAACCATCTGAGAGTTCCTAAAACCTACAGTTTAAATTAATTTTAGGATCCATATTTAAAATGAACCTGAATCTGAATTACTTAATTATACTTACTAATTTATATATCGAATTTCAAATTCGAATCAATATATAAGGGCTTCACATAGGAAACGTTATGTAAGTTTCATATAAATTATTGAATTATATCGGTTTTATAATTAATAATGTAAAAATTCAGAAGATTCCAGATTACCTTACTCGTAATAGTACTGCAGTAGTAGTCTGCTATGTATAATGTTTCTTTGTAATATAGAATGTCCATACTCCTCTGGGAAATTTGCATATAGTGATCATACAGCATAATGGCTGTTAGTTAATGAGCTTTGTAAGCTAGTATATAGAAACAATTTTAACTATTCAATTGATATTAAATTTTTATCCCGACGTATGGTGGCCGTGACACTTTGATAGTCAATTCACTTCTCTTAATGTACTCATAATGTGTGTTTACAAGACTTGCACGAATAATAGACAATATCCCAATAAGGAAGAATTTTCTAGAAATTC
Source organism: Pieris rapae (assembly GCF_905147795.1). NCBI lineage: Eukaryota > Metazoa > Arthropoda > Insecta > Lepidoptera > Pieridae > Pieris > Pieris rapae. Next base: position 7,778,942 of record NC_059511.1, on the reverse strand, counting down.
CTTATTCATTATAGATACATTTATATTAAGGCATAATAATCAAATCAAATTAGACTGCAACTAATTCTACTATATTTATTACTGTTGCAGTCATGAACTTCTCTGATTATTTTTTAGCTATCTATGTTTTTTTCATCATTTGACTTAAAAAATAATCTATATACTTTAAATATAATACCAACATACCTAAAAGCTTATTCATTTACATAAGTATAGAAGAAAACGTTAACCGTCGGATCCTTTACAATTTTAAGTAATTCAATTAATTAATAAGTTTGCTTTAATTAAAGCTAAGATAATTTGTAACAATATTACAAGTTTTATAAAAGCCCTCTGATCAAACTTAATTTTAAGCCAAGCGACAAATCCTATTAAGTCAAATTAATAGGATGAGAGCTAATTAATTAGCTAATTCCGCACTTCATTAAAGATATTGCTAATATAGTAATTAGAACATAATTGTTAAGGTCGCTTCTATGGCTTAGTGGTTAACACTGAAAAAGTTTGATCTTCCATTCTAGGCTAGACAATTAGTCCATTTGTTAGGTGGTTTGACTTGTCTAGGAAAAAGTTTTTTCGCAGAAACAGAGCATAAATTAAAATTATTTTGGTAAATCGCACGACTTTCAGCCGCAGGATTTTCTTCTTAAAATATATACTAATAATTTAATTATATAATATAAAATTTAATTTTAAGAGTACCCTGAATCAATATTAAAATGATTTATATAGGAATGATAATTAAACGATTTTATATATAAACTATTTCTGAAAACTTCAATCACAGAAAGCTAAATAAACTGTTTCCTAAATAAATAGAGCTAAACTTGTCCACCCAATTAGCGCCGATAGTCAATACGACTCACTTACCGAAGTTTATCTTAAAGGTAAATAAACATCACAAATAAGACAATACTTTCTTCTGCGAAAAGCTTTTGTAAAGACTAACTTCAAGTTCAGAAAATAAAAGAGAAGAAAAGAAAGTATATTACAAAAATACTTAAATTTGTTCTATCCTATCAAGTTACATTATTAAGTATGTTATCAAGTAACACAGTGTTGTTTTTGTGACAATTTTTAGGTAGGTACCTATTATCTGACCGAAGTACGATTGAACTCATGGAGGCATAGGCCTAGGCATTCTCTTCCTAATTGATGTCCTCTTATTTATACAACCTAAACCACCTATTCCCAAAAGTTTAAAAAATCTACTACAGGTAGAGCATTTCACAATCGTAAAAAATTTAATCCAAATGAACCTTGGTTCTAGAACATCAACCGCTGTCTATATGTGCTCTATATGTCCGGCAAACTGTGCACTATGAACATAAGTCTAATACACACAATATTAATTAACATAAAGGAACATATTGCATATAGCACTGCATAATTAAAACTAACTGTGGTATAGACGAACACTCTACTCATATCTTCTATTATCAAGAGATATCTAAGTTCGACGCATTGGTCGTTTTATTATGTTATAGTTACAAATAGAAGTTAAATCTTCAACCACATATAAAATGTATCAAGTTCAATTTAGTAAACGTTAGGCGTTTGATAGCTCCGATTCAATTTTCTGTATCAATTCCACGGATCGAATAATATTTATAATATTTTCGCAGATCGTTCATATTATTGAAGATTTATTATTTTTGTTCGTATTATTTTCGAATTCATAAGCGGGTTTTGCTGGTTTATACCAGAAGTTTCAGCTTTATATAAAACATTAAAGTATCTTATGTGTATTTTAAGTGATTGTGGTTGCTAAAAAAATGTGAATTGTGCAAATATCGCTGTTTCATGTAACCCGTTTTGTTAATCTGTAATCGAAACAAATACTTATGCGTTATTCAAATCTAAGACCACCAAGTTATATGCCCTGTGTTTTACCTTCTAATACATAAAAGGACGGATAGACAGGAAATAATTACCTAGTTAAAATCGCAAAATATGTTTTAAAGAACAAAACTTGAAGATTTAAGTTAATAATTTTTTCTTGGAAATCTAAGGAAGATTTTAATGAAGAGAAAGATTTAAAAAAAAAGGGAATCTTTTGTTAAATTAGGTATAGCAATGTTCTATATGTTGGTACATATATAGCTACTAAAACTAAGGCTAAGTAAAATAACATATTAAGGAAAAACGAAGTTCGCAGGGGCTCTATTGATAAAAACTATAGTTAAACCTTCAGCACAAAACTCAAAAGAGCCGACGCGATGAGTACAATAACATTATATATTATTCAGCAGACACGAAGTATGACGTCCTATAATGCAAGAGAATTTTACATGAAAATTATTCATGGCACGTCACCGACATGCAGACATTGTTATTGCAAACAATCGATACATATTATCACGTTTTTACCTTTATTTCGTAGTATTTTAACTACAGAATGGAAGACATTATGTGTAATTTTGAACATAATTAAGAGCATTTTAAATAAAAGATTGCTTGGGTAATAGGAGCATATTTCGTACATCACGCTTTGACTAGATAACTGATTTAATTCATCATGATACGAGTATTATTTTACTGTACGAGATGAATAAGAATAATATATATATTAAGAATGTCCTTGGTTAACGCGACTTCTACACAGCTATACCAAAACTTCATAAATTCATATATCATTTAATCGTATTTTAACTAAATACATGTCAATCTAGCATAGAGACACAATTTATCAAATACTGTCTAGGCGTGGTCGCTTAAAGAAAACGAAATAGACTAGCAGATTGTTATATTACTACTATACTGTTATATGTTATTACTATAGTATTGGATAACATACGGAAGTCAAACTTAGCTAAGTCAAAAAGAAGCCTCAATCGATACAAAAAAAAATCATATCAATCATACACTTTTATGCGCATACATTTGTTTGAATGCTATAAATTGTATTAAACACAGTTTGGTAAACTTGAAATGATATCGTGACAACTCATCATTACCCTTTAAGCGCTTCAAAACACGATACTTCTACTTTGAATACACATTTGTAACATATCACGAAATTTCAAAACCCCGATAATGATTTATTATATACATCATACTCGTTAATATGTTATGTTCATCGTTAGTACCTCGTGCTTTAGTTATAATGTTTATTTTTTGTTCAGAAGCAGATTTTGGTATATTGTATGAAATATGGGACGTGCTTTTTCATAAAATTAATTTACAGCATATGTACGATGTTAGTCCAAATACATTTTTCTTTTACTACTTATTGTAAATCTATAATCTACTATCCTAATAAGGAAGATATTTTAAGTCAACAAAAATAAGACGAACATAAAATAAATATACATTATTACAATAAGTTTTTTGAATGTAAAATATTTACATTGAAGTAAACATGTAATAAACTTTTATATTTGTATTTATTTCCTTAATAAAAAATCTAACGAAAAGTTATTTATCGTCATATTTTGATAAACACAGCATTTGAATACGACCAAAGGACACCTTAGTTCAACTGAAAAATTCATTAGTTTCTTCCAATTTTGCATAACTAATATCATTGTATGCAAGTCTTCAGAAATATCATGGATGCGTCAGTAATTAAAGTGACCATTTAAATTACTTTCGTATATTACATATTAAGATGTCATACAGATATGTTTTTATAAATATGTAAAATTAAACGGATCCGTACATTGCGATTGAATGTTACAAAAACAATGTTCTTCAATTACATTCAATTCTAATTGAAGAATTTATCGACATTACATTTCTGATACAATTTAAATTAATTGTCCAATCTAGTAAAAATAAGTAGAAGAAACATGTTAAAGATGCAACTACAAATATAAAAACTTTTTGATGCTCAGGGCCGGTGACAATCTATGTAACCTATGAGAATAGACAACAAAGTGAACGTGGGTTTCCAAGATTTACGGCTGTTACGGACAGTCCCAGCTCGGTCGCGAGATTTATGACGACTATGGTCACCGTCCCGAATGCTGATTTTTAGTCCCCTTGTGGATTCACCATTTCTAATTTGTAGGCTTTCAAATCATGCTTGTATGCAAATGGATCCATTAATCTTTATATAAATTTTACTGCTGCTTTGTCTATAGACACCTTTGTGCAGTAGTTGATAACTTCAAACGTCCTAGGTCCGATTTTCGGCTAATTTTATCATTTTGATAGGTGTAAAAAAATTATTTTTTATTTTAATGAAATGGGTATGGGGCACAAAACATGTTACTATGTAATGTTCTTCACATCATTTTAACATATCATAGATTTTTTTGTCTAAAAGTGAATTTTTCGCCTAGGTTTAATTTTTATCCATTGCCCTGAAAACGAATCCGTTATAGTGATTGTTAGTGACTAGTAGTTACTGCTAGTGTTAAGCAAATGTCTTATATGCAATTATATTTTAACTACTTACCATAAACAGAACAACAAAAAAATTGTTGTAATAAGTACTGGTAATAATTTTCAATATTAAAATTACTAAACTAAAGAACTGAAAACGATTTCACAGATTGTATTGACTTTGATTTAAATGTTGTCAAATTATGTTGTTTTCCAAATTTAAATTTACCGCTATTTTGTTCAATTAACGGAAACTAGTTATTCTAAAAGTGGAAAGCAAAAAGCAATCATCACCTTAGATTTAAATTAATTCAGGAAAATCTATCTCGGAACGGAAATATCGATTTGGATTTAATTTAGAACGGTCAACGGAACGTTCATTTCTGAAAGCTTATTTCAGTAGTTAGAATATTTTGCTTTGGAAGAGTTACCGCATGCAATTAAAAAAAAGGGAGAAAGGAAAATCATTTGATTTTCTTTCTTCATTAAACATCATACATATCTTAAATGCATTTTACACTGCATAAAATTTATGTCAAAGGGCGAGTTGTTCGTTAAATTTTATTTTGTGAAACTATTTTTGTTTCGAATGTGTGTAGATAGGTAATACCAGTATAAAAAGAATGCATTAAGAAATAATAAAAAAACAGATGCAAAAGTGTATTATTTGGCTACCAATTAGGGAACCTTTCTACAATATTGCAAAAACACAAACGATTATACTTTCTATATAAATATTATAATTATAATTTATATGATATAATCACGCGAGGTCAATACTCGAATGACACTGATTACATTAACGTACGTCGCTTTGTTGCATTCCCTAGCAGATGTGTATCAAATTAGGATTTATAATAAGCACTACTCTGTACACAAAACAGGTACTTGTACTAATTGCTACTCTAAAGTTAAGATGAGCATATGCCCTTTTTGTCTATGAGTAGGTTTTGAAAACTGAAAAATACATTAAAATTTGCGTCCTCGCTTTTTATTTATGAAGATTCTTTTTTGTAATTTAAGTAAAGAAAATTGGGCGGAATTAAAATTAGTTTTGAGTAAATTGCAGTTTTATTTGCTAGCTACTCGTATATCAATAATTATGTAAAATTTTTGTTAATTTTTTTCCTGTAGCGTAGATTATAGTAGATTTTGTCTTAACATCATCAGAATAAATTTTAATTGACATACTAAATTTTAGAATAATTTAAAAATTAACTCAGGATATTATTATTTAAAACATTTTTTTATTATTTTACTGACTAACCTAGTTTATCTATTGACAGGTTTGTTTGACTAGCAAAGCTAATATACGTAGGAATAGTCGCTATAATATGTAGGAATGTATTTCCATGTGCTGACCATTTTAGCGTGAACCTCATTCGGCTAAAAGCAACCGCGTAGATATTTCGTGTCCTTCTATTGGTACTTGAAGGGTAATGACCTGAATAAAACATGTGACTTTCGAGCGTAAACTAGGGTAAGAAGGTTCGAATTTTCACCAACTGCGATGGAAGGGATACAGGGTCGGTTTAGTATGTCACTATATACAGTTACTTACATACAAAGTAAGTGATATTTTTAATTTTCTAAGGGTTGTGTACGGTCATAATTACTACGATTATTTTTCGAGGACTTAAAAGATTAACAAACAAGCATATTTTCGTGAAACAGACAGGAAAATGTATATCTATTAATTGTATGGAAAGCAAAAATACAAGGGAGGGCATTGACAATATAATTTTGTAAAAAAATACCGAGAAGATAAACAACAAACAAGTGTTTTAATTAATCTAATTTACATCAGGCTAAATGATGAGTGTTTTCTAAACACCAAATAGCTTTATGTATGCATACCATGAGACTAATGAGATAAACAATTGAGATCCAATTGAAACAAAAATATGTGTTTAATTTACGGTTTCAGAAAATCTAACGCCATTTATAAATACATATCACGGTGCTACTTCTCCATTACGCCCTTTTATGTGACCATCTTGAATTAACTATGAAAAATTCACCGCTTAAAGCTGTGCCTAATTTATTTATGGGGAACATTTCTTTGGTGACAAAGAAATGTGTGTAACAAGCCATGGTTAAGGAAACTATTTTACCGCAGGTGAATACAATTCTAGACAATGCTGATATAATTCAATTATTGATGTATTTGTATGTAAAGATACTACATTAATAAAACTGTATATTAATCTAAATGGGTAATGTGTTATTCCATCATAGTCTCCGTTATTATTAAATAAAAATTAGAAGGTATAAAAAAGTTAACTGCGCAACAAGGGCGCAGAACGGACGGAAGAAGAACTGGCAATGGCAAGAAAGAGTCCACCATTTTTTTAATCGCCATGTATTTGGTTTACAAAGAAATTGTAAGGAACTGCTAACATTGAGACCATGGACATCATTTTATTTATATTTTTAGACATTGTTGTAGATAGAATATCATATTCCAAAGATACATCGCATGATTTCTACTTGTTGATTCCACTAAATGTTATGCTGACTGAGAAGAATATAGACAAAAAGGTCATTAAGCAAATCAGACGTATATCTTTGTCTCAGAACTGCAATAACAAAAAAGTGTTCTAACTTGTGAGTACCTTTGAGAAATCTCGCTAAATCGAGAAGCCTTCGTAAGAGCGAGAGCAGTAAATTCGTCTACGGTTTAGATTGGTTCGGTTTTATTGAGATTGAATTGCCATCCGTCTCTATTTTTCAAAGTTTTTCTGTTGTTTTGTCGCCTTTCTCTTTGAGACATCAATTTGAAGACTGTACTAAAACGTTCATTTTATTTTTACGCGTTTGTTCTATCTAATTCTAAAAAAAATCGCGAAAAACATGGTTTGTCTCTAATCAATCTTCTTCTACATAAAATCGTTTATTTATTTAGATACCCTTGTGTTTTTAATGCTTAACAGTAGTCGAGATTAGGGTGGGTGACCCACCTTGATGGCTGTAAATCGTTCAGTTCACTTTACAAGATGGCGAATTTTGGTAAGAAACATCGATATATTATTATTTCAATTTTAAAAAAATATAAGGTTTTTCTCACTTTACTTTTTTTGTATATTATTATCATACATAGTAATTCAAAACATTTCTATGTATGACTTATAGCAATATTCATTGCATATTACATATTCGTAAATTATATTGAAACTTCTCTTAGTTGACGCTAATGAAATAACCGCAGCAGAGGTCTTAGTAGGTCTTATCAGTTTGTGCCAAACAACAATCAAGCATTGGATTTTTAATTTATTGCTTTGTATAAAGCAATGATTTTAAAATTCAAAATTCAAAAAATCATTTATTCATATAGGTAACATAATGTACACTTATGAACGTCATATACAGTTATATACAGTTTATTAACTACATGTATTGAGTATAGATCGCTATGGAGCAAATGTCCTACTCGCAATATTAATACTTGAGCTTTTAATAAAATCAATAAACGTTAGAATAAGCGTGAAATAAAATTCCGTTCACGTTTCTGTTATTTATCCTGAGTAGCGCGGGAAGGTTCACAGAATGCACAAAGTTTATTTCGATTTAGATATTGCATAAAACTAATTTTTATAAAGTTATAATATATAAATAATATAAAGTATTAATGGCCAGACCAATTTATCCGGACCGTTAATAATACCAAACAGTGTCCGGTAAAGAAATCCGGAATTTATTTTATAATTTTTGTATTATCAGAGAAATAATGAAAAAAAAACACGTTTAGGTTTGTTTTTAGTCCGTCTAGAGGCAACTCCTTCCTTATCCAAATTGCCTTGTATACCCTATTAACATTGTTTTTGTTTTAGAACATGTTCTAATTATTTAGAAACATTTTAACATGAATCAATATAGTAGATATCAATAAATTGTTCTCTCACGTGCGCTTAAGTCTTTTTTTAAGGGACAGAAGGCAAACGAGCAGGCGGGAGCACTTTGAGCGATAACCGCCGTATACGACTGCAATGCCGAGGGCTATCGGCCCTTCAGAGAATGATACGCTGTTTTCTTGACGGCCCCGTCAGGCATATCCGTTTAGAAATACGTCTACTAGCAGCAGCAGCGGCAGAAAGTTCCTGAACGCCAGGAGTCGAGACGTCCAATAATTTAATACAGCCGCAGGTAGAAGGCCAAACAATTCTTCACATAACTCCCCATGATATATCAGTATATATGTGTTAAAAGCTGCGGAGGGAAAGGAATGGAGGCAGAGCCAAAAGGATCTCATAAACCAAAGGAAAAGGAAAATAGAAAATATTTACGGTACTAAATTGAGAACTGTCACATAGAATATCTATAAACATTATTTTCTAAGTCATCAACTAATTGTGATGTTATTTATTTAAGTACATAGTTTAGGTCAATAGTTTAATGCTAGCGCTAAGTTATGATCGCATCCTTCAACTCACAATACATAAAACGTCTTTACTGTATTGAGTATTAAGTTCTAGAGGAGGACCTGATTTGTTTAATATTAGTGATTATTTCGGTGACATTAAAGTTTTACGCTATAATTATTTGCTATTAAGGACACTGCGACTTATTTTAATTAGTAAACAATTCTACTTAAGATCTATATTGATAATATATTTAAAGCTATTTAGTTTTAAATATTTTTGTAGAAACAAAATGACAGTCGACTCGCTTTAACCAGGTGTTTTGTATGCGTTATAATCTAAATAGAATATGCTCAGAAAAGTTCCAAAATCAAATAAAAACTGTCAGTGAATAGCAAACTTCACAGAAGCAAAGTTTTATTGTACGCTGGATCATGTTTTGAATCTTTTTCAGTAGAGTTTGTCCGAATGAGAATTGTACAACTTTATCAAAGGCTCAATAAATTTGCATGTACACGGTGTACTGTGAATGGGTGGGATATTTTTAAAGAAAATGTGACTTTGTATTGCGATGTCAAAGTAAAATGTGATAGAATTTTTAAAGAGAAAACAGCTTCCGGTACTGCAGTGTGTAGTACGAAGTATATAATGTTTTAGAGTAGAATTTCATAGCAAATTATAAGGGTAGATTGAAATTTTTAAACTGCATTAGAGATATATAGTGTCTACAAAATTCTGTTGGCTACAAATATCTGAGGTCATAGGTTCGATTCTTGGACGTGTTACAAGAAATAAATAAATCTTTATTAACTTGTTGTAAAAGCTGCGAACATTACACCATGTTGCACATGACATCTTAAGTAATTTAAAAAATAAATAAAAAATAAGATTTGTCTCCTATCAGCAGTAGGCATGGTGAAATAGGAGCTCACATTTACATTCTCTTGGAAACAACACGAAAATACATATTGATTATATTTATAGAACAATATTTATTACAACTGACAATTTTCTTATGGCGTTCAAAAATAATCCTCAGCAACACTTTGTTTGTAGGATTATAAAAGTTCATAAGCCTCGCCTGTTTAATGACGCATATTTCAAAACGCACGGGACATTAATATAAAAGCCTAGACAGAATCTCATAAAGCTCTCATAGATGGTACACAAAGTGCAGCACAAACAATCTGCATTCAACTCTGCAAAACGCTTAAAACGACTGCTATAACTATAATCTACAATGAAACCTCTAGTTCTAAGACAATATTAAATACGACTGACAATTTTCTTATGCCCGTCATAATTTCGTATTAATTATTATTGTATTAAAAAGCAAGGCAAGAAAAGGAAAAAAAATAACATAAGCTTTCAGATTTATTTTGCCTTGCAAATATGTTAATAATGACATAATTGTTGATGTATAACAACATAGTTGAAAATTATTATCAACGATATATAGATTATAATACAATGATCAATGCTTAAATTATTTTTCCATCAGTTAATTGCACTACTTCAAAGTAAACTGTATTCCATTATACAAATAGTAAACTGCTTACACCGGAGACACTGTCGAGTGCTCAGCAAATACAGGCCATTGTATTGGGAGCCATAGAAGTAAGCAAACAGGCGTTTTTGTTTTCAAATACTTTTTTAATATTGTCTTTGAGTATAATACATAAGTGACTTGCCTCATTGGAAGCATGTTCGATTGTATATGCAGCTTCGGTTTCAAATCTCGGTTAATGGCGAAAATTAGAATTATTCCTACTTTTAACATTTTCTATGATAGCCCTAATTTATAAGCTGGCGGTGTATAACATTCGTACGTTTCTCGGACTAACGTAATGTTCAGATCGACGGGACTTCGCTCCCGTTGAAGAAAGTTATTATTATTATCAACATTATACTTTTACTGGATACGCGCATATTTATGAAACCCTTTTAATTTTAATACAGCTATAGGTTGCATCAGATGACGTTCTGAACATCAAGCATTGTCGATAATTTAAAATAAAAATACATGACCAAAAAGCATTTCAATACATACGTAATCTTAAACTCCTAATGATTGTTGTTAATTAAAAAAACTTCGAAACACATGAATGCGTTTTAATTTAAAATTTAAATGCGACTTAGTCAGTTGGTACTATTAAGCTGCACAAATATGTGTTTCTCAACTTATATTTATATTGCTATTAGTAATTATGTATTTGGGCGGGTCTGAATTGAAATCAGGTCCTCTATATATGCCAACACATCTCACATCTACTCTAGTGCCTAGTCTGACCTGAAATTCATACTATATCCATAAATAAAAGCTTAATTGAGGTAAAATATTTATAGTCTATCGGTTAGGCTACATTCTGTGATCGATCGACGGTTCGACCTTGGACTAAAACTTTGATAACGTCAGTCACAAAAGGCTGATTCCTATATAGGAAACCTACTGAAATTAAACACTAACTGGTTTTGTATACAGTATAAAGATAGCCGAACAGTTTTACAACAGTACTCACCATTAACTAATTGTTAATTATCCCCTGTCCGGAAGGCGATGACATCTTGATGGAAACGACAAATTAATTTCTTCCATGCTCAGGGGAGGGGCTCGAGTGACGTTTTTTATTTCGCAGAACCCTCTTCTCTGCCACTTCACTGATCAAAGTTTTTTGATGTTTAAAGCCTTTTTTTTCGCTTTTGTTCGTAAGTCGTCAGTTGCTGTGTACTTATGGGTTTACTTATAACATATTTAAACCTGGTTTTGTGAACTAGACACGCTAAATAAATAGATTAATTTTTAAGATATGTACATATACTAAAAAAGTAACTATGAATTTATGTTTGTTTTAGTTCTTAATTAAATTTTTAATCCTCTTTTATTTCTCAGAATACATACACAATAGGAAATAAATATAAAATTTAAAAACCACTGGTATGTAGTAATAATACTTGCAGAAGTCTAGTAGTAGCGCGAAAAATGTATAAAAATGTTTCTTTATTGGTTTTTGGGTTTGTTACCATTAACCTGTTTAAAAACTCTTAGTACTATTTCGTCTCTTTCTGTTAGATTGTGTTTATGAGAAGAGACAGTAGTGTTTAAGTTTCAGTTTTTATGAATAAATTGGTTGGTTTATTTATATATATGTTAAAAAGGCAAATGGCTGGAATTTTCAAAATTCTCTTTGTAAAAAGCAAATCCAAGACTTGATAGTGATCTCCAATTTAACTTTGGCTATTCGAGCTTTGTTCAATACAAATGCAGCGATGTCACCTGTACTAACTTTGTCAATATATTCTAAGAAGTTTTTCTTTATGTCTACGCATTATTCATACACTACCCAAATAAGTATATATCACATATATGTAATTGAATTGAAAACTTAGTCAAAACAAAAATAACAAATTTGCCTTTAATTTCATATTCCGGCCGTTTGTATAAAGTTGGTAACGAAAATGTGTTAGACTGATTTTAATGAATTTCCATATTAAAAAAACACTTTATTATAATACTCAATATACAGGATATTTAGGTATAGTAAAGTTCCGGTCCTCACACTAGGATTGACTGTGTTGTGAGCAGCTAGTCTTATTTGACACGTAAACTATATTTTAGTTTATGACTTCTATGTAACACAAATTTATATTTAAACTTTTTTTGCACAATATGAATATTATCTGTATCAGCATAGCACAGGTTGGCAAGATTTTGTTTCAAATTTTTAGTAATTGTATTTAATCTGAGTTTTGAAATGTTAGTGATAAAATTGTTTTTAAGGAACTGGTTAAAGATAAAAGGATTTCGACTTGGAGAAAAGCGTTGGGCAAATAAAGTGCGTTTTTATATATATTATGTATTGTATACTATTTGGAAAGACTCCATATCTAAATAACTCTTTTCCATATAATACAATCAATCAAAGACTACATGGAAAAAACTCAGGGCTCTTCTAATGATAAGAAATTATGAAAAAACCCAAATAATTAATGCAGCCAATTATAAAATCTGTTCTTCTCATAATCGCACCACCTCTAACCTTGCTAAAGCTCCCAGAGGTCCCCAAACCCCTACAATGTTCGCCTAATACTTACAAAGCACTTCACACTGCATCCCAGAGGGACGCATGAAGCTTTTATGACCTTGATTCCTGGAATCTGAAAGTTTATACCCACAGGTAATATTCGCGAATTATAAAACCATAAATTTTTACAGTTCTATATTTTACGATCTTAGAAAAAGTATGAAATATATACCTTTGCTAACTGTAGTATAGCGAGATTACGTATGTATTGAAATGGTTTTTTGGTCATATATTTTTATTTTAGATTGTCGACAATACTTGCTCTTCGGAACGTCACCTTTAATTCGTTTGATGATTTATGTACGAAACTTAAAGTCAATTTCAATTAACTTTACTAACGTAATATATAGAACAATGACACTTATATATGCCACACCTCAATGTAGTATGGATCAGACGATTCGAAAGATAAAATTCTAACCAAGACACACTAATATCTTACTTATGTTTTGCTGTTTCTATTGTCTTTTACCGTAAATAAAATATACAAGCGTATACTATTTAAAAATTACTCAATTTTTTTCATGAGCACAGGAATTTATAACTAAAATAATTTTATCTCCTCTAATATTTATTAAACAAACATGTAATCACTCGGTTGTATGAATATAACGCCTACTTGAAATTATGAAGCAAATAATAGTTCACATAGTTCAGTTTTATAACAAATTTTATTTTTACTTTTTTATTTGACAGTTCATATTTTTATTTTTAGAAATCCTCGTACCTTGGATGTTATAAATAATTACTTCGAAATATTGACATGTCATGCTCGACCATTTTAGTAGTAGTAATAGACGATAAGATAGCTGTTATGCCTAATAAGTTTATATGTTGTTATATTAATTTATGTAATAACCACATCCACCTTTATATGAATATTAACAAAAAAACATTCATTAAACATATTTGGTGGAAAATATTTGAATGTCCGCAGCAACTTCTCAGATAATCTAATTTATTTTAATTGAATATCCGCAAAATAATTATACAAATAAACTAATGTACTTTCTACCCTAATATAAATAAATATAGTTCACCGATGTTCTAAAATTCCATATAAAAATTTTTATTGCGCTTAGCAAAAAGCTCTTCAAATTAAAACTTTATAAAAAACGTCCTATTAATATTCCTGGAGTGCGTTGATTGCCCGTCTTTTTGCTCATAGAACGCATTTCGGCCCGCAATTGCAATTAAAATAATGAATTGTAGCACCAGATGAAGCTGGGTTTTTGGGTCAACGAGGTTGAAAAGCAGGTTATATCAGTGAACTGATTAATGCTTGCTTGCTTTTCTAGTGCTCTCCGCATCTGCAATTGTCCCATTTTCACTGAATTATGAAAGAGTACATCTGTTCCCCTTAATTCAAGTTGAACTGAAACTGTAAGTAGTGTTCAGCGTAGCAATTATTTCTGCGACCTAGAACCTGAAGTTGTTGTAGAGTTGCATTCGAAGGGAAATAGCTGTCGTCGACGCTATTGTTATTTTTAACCTACTTTTTAACGTTTTACGGCGTCTATTTTGCGGAATATTTTCAGATTTTAATTTATGCTGAGTACTTTAAGTTTTTTGGAATATTTTTTTTTAGTGATTTGTAACTATATTTTGTTAGTGATTTGTACGTTGGAAATCTACTAGAATAGAATATCAGAATAAAAACGTATAAATATCCTACATTATTAACAAAATACAACTGCCTACAAAGTTGGGTCCGAAAATTTAGCTAAGTTTAAAAATACTGTTTACTAGTAAAATAAGTACAATTAAAAGATAATTGAACAAAACTTACACTGTTCTATTAGTGAATTAAAAATTATTTAATCTTTATATTTATAGTCAAAGAATTTTACAAATCTGCATCGTCATGTAAATACAGTAAAAATAAATAATATGCACAATTACAAAAAATTATAATTACAAGTCACGATTAAACAGTACGAAAGGAAATGGTTAATAAGTGTCTATGTAGAAGAAAAAAAAGCCGTTAAAGAGAACTATGTATTGTTTTCATGTATATGTGTAATATAAATATTTTCACAAAAGTATTTATATGGTGTGAAGTTGCAGGTCACAGCTGCGCTCGTCCGAAGGTAAGAAGCTCCTTCAATATTTACGATTGTTACACTACACGTTCTTGGATGGTCTAATGCACATACTTCGTGAAACTTTGCATTTTCAATATTTGAAACGAATATTCGTTTGAATCTTTCCGATTACTGATATTATACAAAATTATGAGACAGTTTTAAAGTCACGTGTAAAATATATAATTCTAAAAATGAATGTTCTTAACGTTTTAGCCTTTTTGAACGCGTAAGGAACATTTTTGAAATGACGACTCTATTATACTATACTATTCATAAATCATCGTCACATTTTCTTTTTAATGTGGGTCAAAAAATTCGACTCAGCGTCGAAGGAATATTCTGCATTTACGGATTTATTGCCATTATACTGAAATTTCTGTTTAGTTTACTAATCTATATTGACAGGAACTTGTACCGTTTCGAAATGCATCTAGCTTACATACGCTTAGCCCCGTAGTGCTAACTTAGAGCATTGTAAATTATAATCCAAATATGTAAATATGCCGACCAAACTTAGTATAAGATTATATATTACTTCAGCATGTAGCTCTCTAAATTTGACTATTAATACTTTTTGCAGACCTCTTTTACAACATCGAAAAGATAGTTGATTTTATACAAAATATTTCTAAAACGTTATTGATTCTACTATACCATTCTTAGAAGCTAATAAAGTAAAAAAAGAATTAATTCTTCTACGTAGTATTTAATCACGTTCTATTTACGTTGTATTTAGTTATATACTAAGGTAGTCCAAAGATATCCCAATTCGACATTCTAAGATGCTAAAATATTATGTCCATTATCCGATAGTTTTACTATTAAAACCAATCGTCCAACTTTCTGCCTTAAACCCAACCATTACGACCTATTATCCCTTGATTACATTGTTAGCACTATCTTCGGACGTGAACCCGATACAATACAAGAACTTAAGATTTAAGAGTTTAAATCAAACTGCATGACTGGTAATGGTATTGTAATATTGTCTTGTTTTTTTTGTAATAAAAATTGTTTGTATATATGTTATAATTAAACATTTTATTAATCTAGTCACATGTTTCATTTAAAATTTCTTGTAATAAAGTAGATTGAAGCTAACTCATATATGTAATAGAAAGCCCTTATCCTAGGTCGCTAACTAGTGTATAGCTGTAGTTCATTGCAAGTATGTAGGTACATATGAGTTGATATTGTAGGCTTTTAAATACATGATGAATTTAATATTATTTAATAATATACTTCATCATTTACTACCGCGGTTCTGTAGCTAGTAATGATTCTAATGCTCTGCTAAATCTCTGCTATGGAAGGTAAAGTGTGGAATTTCCATCGTCTTTCGGCAGATATTCCCTCTTTTATATAAATATATTATGCAATATACAACAATGATAGCCTGTACATTTTTTAAAGCCACCCTTAATTGTGACCCTATGCAGGGAAACCTTCTTTTCCACACTCTAAATGCTCTTTCCACCACATTTTACTTAATGTTTTGCTTTTTCTTATAATAAATGTATTTATCATAGCTTGATTTCTGTGACAATCAGCTGTTACTTTATGAATAACCAGCGGCCATCTTGTTTAACCTTCCTACACTGAGTAGTTAACTTTTTTGACTAATGGTTAGATATTTGACCATTAATAACTCTTACCACGGATCAAAAAACGCATTTTGCTAAATTTTAACCATTAGTAACGATATTTGACCAATAGTTGAGTTAACTACGGATCAAAAAACTGGCCCTAAGAGCTCCCCATTGCTAGTTCACGACAAAGCCGTATTGTAACAAGTTGAACCCATTTTTTAAATTCTACCTTTTTGCTTCGTATTTCTAAGAAACTGGCATTGTGAGTGCATTTTGTTAGGAGTAACGTTTCTATCGTAGTCGTTTGTAAGCGTGACGACGAGGAAAATCTTTTGCACTTGTGAAGATTTCAGTTCTGTATGTTCAATGTTCTCAATTAAATTGCTTCTGCGATTGTTATATTGTTTGCTACGAGTACTACGTGAGTACGCAGGGTACGTAGAAGACAACGTCACTAGCTATGACTGATAAAGGTATGTTACTTTTACATTGTACAGCACTTACAGTTAGTTATAAGAGAAGCTAAATTTAAAGAAAATTGCATGTAATTACGACAGAACTTTCTATAGTTTACAAAGCTTATAGTTGTGAAACTTCCACATATTTCTTTATAAGGTATTAACTATATTAATTATTATTCAGTCACTTAAAATCAAAGTCAAATTTGTATAATGCATGCAGGTAAACTATTGTTTTATAATGCCAAAATAACAATCATTTATATTTACTGTTCTCAAATTAAGCATGTAGACCGGCAAGAAATTAACCGGAGCTCATTTCATCGATATTTTGTTTGTTTACGTGTGTTTTGTCTTTGCAAGATGATGGGAAAGAGGTATAACCATAAACTTTAGTCTACATATTTTATAATAATGAAAATACACTAGTTGTTATAGCGAAATAAGAACACTCAAACACATAGTAATGGCAATGTCATCATATAACGTGGAATATATTTTAAGAAAAATCCCATTTCTAAAATTGATGAGGTTACAATGAATCTTGAGATCTTAAATGTTTAGGCTCCTAATTAATTCATGTGTGTGAACAATTAAAGATTAATTATACACACACACATCTATATAATGTAATAAATAGCCTTTATTGTGGTAACCCGTTTAATTTAACTCAAAGTATAACATTAACTTGTAGTTATACGCCCGTGGTTGTTTTGACAACTTTCCAAACTAGAATGTCTGGTCACAAATTTTAAACCAATTACTGTTATAGAATTACAGTAACAACGCTAATTGCGTTTTAATTACAGTATTTAGTTAATCCAAAACAAGTTTATTCGTATTATAAGAAGTATCAATTTTCCTATGAATCCATAACGTATTGGGATATTTTCAATCTGAAGAAGGAGATTTAATCTTATAAGAGTGATTTTCTTTCTTTGTAATACAAGCTTATAAGAAAGCTCCGAACGTTTTTGAGTTCAAAAATTTTTCTTGGCTTGGCCAGTACATATTACAATGCTTAAGTGTCGAACAAAAGTTACATTTTTGTACGGTGTATGTCCGATTCCTATTTATCAAGAAAGATTACTTATTTAAGAGAAACAAAGCCAACTTTCTGAATTTAGTATTATAGTAGTGTAGAATCTCTCTGGCTCTTTGAAATATTTCTCATAAAGCATCACTTCTTATTGAGTCTATTCATTTTTCCCTTCGGCGATTTTTGAAACGTGTCGGCTATTATATTAGGAACATAATAGGGAAAAAATAGTCTAACAATTTTACCGAAAGTCATATCACGTAGTCCATTATAAGCCTATATTAACGTTTTCTGACCAATAATTTACAATAAACCAGAAAAAAATGCTTCATCATTGGTACAATTCTCGCGAAACGCTCGTCACGTCTGTCAGTCAGCGCGTGATCTGCGGAAAATACAAATTGATGTTTTTTACTGTTCTCTTTAATACTAGGCTCCAAATGACCGGGTTATAGTTCGGACTGACGGCTTCCCGAGTCATGGTTAGTAGTAATTTTGTTTTACATTACTAATAGCAAATTCTATAGTCAATTTCTTTTTCTACAAATATACAGTACTAGCAATATTCGTAACCTACATATTAATAATAATAATTATTAAAATTTGATAAGTAGGAAATTAAAACAAATATAAACAGTATTGCCCCTAGGGCAGCAAACTTTTTATGGCAGTATTCCTTCGCTGTATTGCAATACTTATTCGATGAGCGAATAAAGCACCAGCCCTGGAATCTGGGGTCACCTAAACTAGTCTATATTAAAGAGCGAAGAGATTGCATTCTATCCGTCGCCAAAAAGATTGTTTTCGTAGGGTTTGGATTTTGGGATGCAGATAGGAGATCGATCGACTGTCACGGTCTGATCTCAGGTTGTTTTCAATCTGAGATTGTGGATAAATTATTGGGTTCGCATGTTAGTGCGGAAACTCAGTCCACCAACCATACCGTAACATACGCACAAAGAAAACAATCCATTGGTTTTCACGCTGTGATTCGAACGCACGCCCTCAGGCTTGACAACCCTCAAGCGCGTAACCACACGCCCGAGTTACTAGGCCAACACTTCTATTCAATAAATAGTCATGAATGAACTAATAAATGCAATCAGTTGTTGTAACAACTTTTGTCACCAAAACCGATAGAAATAAGCAGTAATATCAATTACAAATAAATTGGAACAATTAATTCCAGAATAATTCAAACGCTGTATGTGTTGCATACATTCCATTAGAACATTACTGAATAATTAATGGCCTAATTCCGAGCTTGCTCGCCTAACTGCTATAGTTATGGAAACCATGCGTCATTGTAACCATCGTTTATGAATGTATATGTTTTTTTTATAATTAACAGGAATTGTCTATATCCCTGACGTGCACCTTACCTTGCCTTGAATTATCGGGTCACAGGGTTTATATATGTAGCTTTGTGTTAAGTTGTACAATGTACATATAAAATTATATGTCTAACAGCCCTGCTAATATTGACTGACATATATGTATGCATAATTGAACAAGGCAATTACGTTTATTGTGACAACTCGTCTTTCTACAGTCAGATTCTGAGCTTCTCTGGACAAAAGTACCCAAAGCTCCTGATAACTTGAAGAAGCTTCTGATGACCAGCAGAGTGGAAGGCGCGAGACCCCGAGGCCAATCCCCTACGCCCTGGACCGACCCAGTAAAGATGCTCAGAAGCCTTAGGTGCTCAGGCTTGCCGAAGACAGTGGTAATGGAGGTAGATATGTATCACCAATCTGACTTCAATAAAGATGAACGCGACTATATAAACACGTTGGACAAGAAATTTTATTTATTTATTGTATACATAATTTTACATAGAAAGAAGTTGGTGTTGTGAGAACAAAAACCGGATACAGTTTTTCTGTACAGCAGTACGTCGAACATACTTAAATAATTAACCTATACATACTAAGGCCAGTGACATAATATACAATATAACATTTTTACCATAAAACCATCAAAAATTGCACAAACGTAAAAACAGTAAGAAAACTTTGTCGCTCCTTAAATAGCCGTTGCAAGAAACCTGTTCTTGACGAGAATTCTCATTCGAATACTGGATGTGTTAATATTCGAATATGAATTAAATTTGTCTAAGAAGTAGTTTTTTGGCACGGAAACTAGAATCATTAGGTGTACAACTCATTTAGTGCGAACTTAAAACATTACATAAACTCTTGAATAAACATAGTAGTGTATGTTACTTTCAAATATATGTCAAAAACAGTGTAGTGCAATTTTGAGTTAGCAAGTTAACGTTGTTAATTACTCATGTATAGGCCTTCAATCGTAGCTCTTATCAACCTGCCATATACAGCAGATGTTTTAACTTAAAAGCTGTATTTTGTTATTTATACATGGCCTTTATGCAGCGGATGTATAGAGATATTTCTAGTGAGAATTTATGAATATATGTAATAATTCTTTAATGGATTACAATAGCTGAATACTTATTTGTACATGGAAATGGTTGCTTGTTTATCTATAACAATACTTATAATATGTGTTTAACTCACGTATGACGCAGAATATTTAGCACAATATTTTAATATAAAGAAAAGCAGTAAATGATAGGATGCAGCATTTGGCTCCGAAACAATATGGTTTTTGTGCCCGAGCTACAAATCAATTGTCTTATCGTGGCAAAGAGACAGAACTGTCTGCCTTTATCTCTCTATTCCATAAATCATTTCACTTGTCACTTTTTAGCACCCTCAGTGGGGCGGTAATCTATTGACTAAACCCAATCAGAGTCAGTTAGTCTTTGTAGTTCGTGTTTTCATAGATTCCGCTGGAAAAATTCAACGCTTTCCCGGCTACCTGCAACTTTGAGTGACGATGCAAATTTTTCATCCTTTTCTGATTGAAGGATTGTAGATGAAAAACCGTGTGCTTTTTTGTTACATCTATGATATTAAAAAGGGGTTTCAAAATCACTCTCTAACAATTTACACTTTCAAGCATTTAATTTCTGGTGCTGTTCTACGAATATGTTTTTCTTAATCCTTAGCACGGGGTCAGTGTTTTTAATACTGAAGACTGATTCTGTTTTTTATTAGATATTTTATATACGTAATAAATCCATATTAGCCTCCTCTATGTTGACATAAGCAATATTAAGAAGCATGTGATAACGTACCCCTTACAACATTTCATTATATACATAATATGTTACATACATGTAGGTTACGTGTAGGCCTTCGTCGCGGCCTTTCTCCATAGTCAACGTACAGTAAGACTCACATTGCAATACACTAAGCGATTATAGAATACAATTATACCTCCCGGTATAGTTAAAACCGAGCAGTTGTATAATTTATGCCTCAGCACGGTCCTGGGAGTGCTATAGTTATCCGACATTCGTCCCTCTTTATTAAACGCTCAGCCCACTGTTATTTTAAGGCTAACGATTGGGTTTAAATGAATTAATTCTGCTACCGCGTTTAATACGTAATTAATGTTGAGCTCTATTAGTGCCGCAATCCACCCTTTGTGATTAAACAGTCATTGGTTAACCCATTGTTTTTATTTATTTATGCAATTTACGATACGTTACGGTTGTAGATTGCGAAAGAATGTGGGAGTATGTTGGATGAGATTGGCTTTTATTGAAATATATTTTGAAAACAGAATATACTGTGTACGTTATAATGTGAAAAGTATGACCTACGTTCCAAAACTGAGCGTTATTTAAGGCAGTTAATGCTGCGCACGTAAAAGAGCATGCCAATTAATAAAAGTCCGGCAACGCACTCACGAGCCCTCCGGCATCGAGACAATTCATGGGCCGCGGTATCACTATAGTTAAGCGTCCTATGTGTTTGTCGCTAATTCTATAAAAAAAGCATATACAATAATTCCTATAAAATATTGTTAATATATATATGCAAGCCGATCTTTATATCGAGTATATTTATTTATATTGAGTATATATATTTTATATATAGTATAGGTTCCAAAGGATATCATTACCACATTTCAGAATGAGCCCAGTCAGTTTCAATCGTATATAATCTCGTTTGTCTATATTTGAAACCCCTATAAATTAGTTACGCGAACCACACGGCATCTAATGGGCTGAAAATGAGTCTGCCATCGTTGCATGTCGCCAATGCATAATTCTGGCATCATATTTGATGGTTCTATGAATATATTCGTTGGGGTGACACCCCTGCGAACTGATGTTAAATTAAGGGGATACATAACTTTTAATGAGAGCTCTGGCGCTATTTTTCCATGTAATCGGCGGTAATTATGGCGTAAATTGCAATGGAAATTTGTCGTTTATTATAGCTTTAGATATAAGAGAAAGTCAATATCAATGAATATTTCTATGGGTAAAATATTATCAGCTACTGATTCTATTCATTTCCAGCTGATGTTTGCTTTGTTATGCAAGGTCTCAACCATTATAAAAAAAATATTTGTAAATACTGTATCCTTATCATTTTGAAAATAAATAACAATAAACATTGTTTTTGTAATTTGGGCTTATAGATTATGACTACCGTAAAAATTGTACCAACTTTAAAAATTGTAATTTTTAAAACAATGCTTAAATCAGGAGATAAAAATAAAAGCTTTTCGGCGAGTAGCAGCCAGCATCGTAAAATACAAAGTTCAGCAGACACCCGCGGGAGGCATTAAAAGAAACCTCTACTACAGCTAAAGGGCAAACTCGGGAATTCATTCACGAATGTCTCTTATTTTTAGGGAAAAACAAATTCGGAAACTGTTTGTTTTAACGTTTTTCTTTGGCAACAAACAGTTTAGTACTATTGCTTGTTATTGAATATGGTTGTAATACGTAGTTATGCTATACGGTTTGGGTGGTTGTAAAAAAATTAATAAACTTATTATACTTTTTGGTTTAAATATTAAATGATTCTAAAAATGTTGGTATATGAGGTTTTTTTATGTTGACAACTCTGTAGCGTCATTGTAGCTTGACAGCTTGATACTTAATCTAAAAATAGAACATTATATAATTTCTGAGAACGAATGAAATGACGTCACGCCGATTCTTTTAACATGGTGCGGTTGCCGTTGACTATAGACTATTATTTTTAAAAATAGTTAAATGTATTGAGTTGGAAACTCCCGAAATGTTACTAATTGAGGCATGTTCGGTCATTTTGCAGCCGACCAAAGTTTGTAAGGTCGTTCCTTGTTAAGAGGAAGCGCTCAGAAATCGCGTCCAAATGTTAACGAGAACCAATTTGTGGGTCGAATCGACCTCAAGGCGGAGACAAGTTGGCTTACGAAAACAGAGACCTTTCCAGGGTTGATTAGTTGCTTGTTTTTGCATAATTAATTCAACACACGAATGTGAGACCTACCTATATTCTTGACGTCTTTAGTGAGTTTTCGAATATTGATTGAATTGACAATTTTAAAATTATTTATTTCGTTACACAAAAATTTATAGTTCTACATATCCAGTGTCCATTATTTCCTAGAAAGTAAGAAACTTTTAAAAATAAACACATTTTTAAAAGTCGTTTTGCTTTTCTTGTATCTTATAAAACAGATGAAAGAAAATGTTTAGAAAAGTTAAATATTTGTACCTGGGAATAATTCATTTATTTATAGTCATAACGTTCGAATTGATTGACGTAGAATAAGTGATACCTAGATGATCTTATGTTCCAAAATAAACGTATTTTATTTTTATTTTCTTATTTTTTAACTAAAAATAAAATATTAAAATTAATATACCTAACAATAAATAATTAACAATATCTAAAATTAACAGTTTATATTTATTATATTTAGTTTCTATTAATTTTAGATATTGGATATTTTCAATCTAGGTATGTCGAAAATGCAAATTTAATCTAAAGATTTTATTATTATATAAAAAGTAGCCATATGCCTTTCATGATTCGGCATTTGTCCGGCTATAGGTGAGATTTATTTACTAAGCACATCATGATTTTGTGACATTTTAGCAACCTTTTTTGTAATGTTACACCGGATACGGCATCAGGTTCAGCGCCACAGCCTTCATCAATTTAGACCCAGGTACTAGGGTGCCATAATTGAACCGGAGGTTTAATTTTTCGGTAATATATACGCGGTAATGTAATTTTGAGGTTATGTAC
The DNA here is from genome assembly GCF_905147795.1 of Pieris rapae. Lineage (NCBI taxonomy): Eukaryota > Metazoa > Arthropoda > Insecta > Lepidoptera > Pieridae > Pieris > Pieris rapae. Next base: position 7,754,875 of record NC_059511.1, on the reverse strand, counting down.
CGCCCGCAGTCACGACGCCTCGCTTGGCGCCATATTGAATTACCACCTACGTCATACGGCGCAATCAAAATGTAAATAATTTAAAACATACATATAGATATATCGTAGAAAGATATACAGCAGTGTTGGACTAGTGGCTAAAGCACGGGTTTGAAGCAATGAAATTTTCTATCAATGTGCGCAATGAGCCCTTGCTCTAAGTGAAGTTTCGAAAGAAAAGCGGTATGTATGTTATTCAATTCGTTGAAACGTGTCAGACATAGAAGGCAAATTATTGTCTATAAAAATGATCAAAGGAAAGGATGTAATCTAAAGCCAGGACACATTTAGGTTTGTTGCGTCACTGGATTATTATTACACAACGAGAAATCTACATCATTAAAAAAATCAGTCCAACTGTTTAACTAATTTTGTAGCATTCAAATATTGCCATAGTAAACTTTTTTTAAAATAAATCCTATGGCCGATTGAGTTACCATAACCCAAGCGAGTTTCTTTCTCTCTCAAAGACAAATATTAAGCTTAGTTTATTCGAAAATGCGGACATAATACTATAATATATTTTTCTTTGATAAAATATTCCCATAGGCATATTTGACTTAGCTGTTGACTTTCCTCGTCATTTATATTTATTAGTCCATGTCCCCTTCAACGTGGACTTTAATAAAAGAGACATTTTAAATATCCGGTCGACATCTGCATTTGATAGCAACCTAGCGTAAAGAGGGTCCGGTTTCAAATTAAAACGACGAAAAATTATCGCTGAACATATATTTAAAGTGTATTAGTTTCTCAACGACAGAAAATGATTGGATACATCGTTTGCATGAATCGGGTCGATTGCCCAAACTTTTTAACTAAATTTATTGTTTCTTATATTGCCTATAAGTATAACGTAATTGTTGAGTTATGATAGGATTATTAGGTAAGTATGACATAGGACAGTTATCTACTATATTTTTAGATTTTACGGCTGTATTTAATTAACGAATACATTTATATAAAATATTGTTTCATACAAAAGCGTCGTACTTAGAATTCCAAAAGCAAATACATAGAAAGGCTGAACCACTTGAAACTATTGCTTTACAGTAGTGAAAGGCGTAAAAATACGTGGTCTGAACGCTGTGATGGTTCTGAATTTCCGACGTCGCCGCGTCAGCAGATTTCGTCAACGGTAATCCAATATGGTCGTGACGGCATGCCGACTTTGTTTGACCCAAGTTATGAACTAACTCAGTGCAAAGTACAGTAAAAAAGCCCATTAATTATCATTCCCTTATAAAAGAGAAATAAATTGATATTGAATATACTATACTATACTCTCGCGTGTAGTAAATGAATGTGAAAGAATGAATACTCTCTTCGTGCGGTAACGGAAAACATCGTGAGGCATCGGCGTACCGAACAATCGACGGCGCGTGTCAGATAATGAAGCCTTTATTTATAGAACAGGGGCTAAACGGGCAGAAGTCTCACCTGATGTTACGTGATACCGCCGCCCATGAACACTCTCGATGCCAAAGGGCTCGCGAGTGCGGTGCCGGCTTTTTAAGAGTTGGTACGCTCTTTATTAGCCTGATCACCTAATTGTATATAAAAATATAATGATTTCAAAAATAAAAAGGTTCTTTTAGGTGATTTTAAAATATTCATGTGATATAATTTTGACTTTGATAATATTAGTTCCTTACACAAAAAGTACTTTATTTTCATATGTAAAAATCGTGCAAGTTGGAAGTTAGGAATATTTGACCCTATTATTAGTTTTCGATTTTGACTATTTATGAATGACTATGAACATAGTTTTGAGGTCAGGATTCATTTAATAACAAAAAGTTTTTGGTTCTTGCACCATACGTTAAAGATGAAACTCTAATATTTTTCAGTTTTGCCAAGTTACCATTTCGGTGTACCCCGCAAATGTTTTATTAAAATATATCTGTGTGCCATAAATCAGGTAACGATATTTATATTTTTTTATAAATTACTACATTTACATATAATTTTCCTCCTTAATAAATGTTATATGAAACATTCGTAAAATTAAAAATAAATGATTTTAGATTTTGCATGTGGCATAACTCGAGGTAAGTAAATTTTATTTTAAATTCTCAAAAATATTTTTATATATTATTTTACAATAATCAGTTTATATTTTAAAATAAGTTTATAACTAATGATTAAGTAATAATTAATAACGAAGGGATAGAACTGAATGGCCAAAAATAGGCCTATGTAAAAACGAAATTGTAAATCTGATTGGTGAAGAAAATGTTAAAAAAAGGCTTTATATCTCTTTATTAACCTAAGTTCATTTATATTAAAGATTTGTTTAATTTTGTTCCTCATTTAAACCGTTATTAGTTTTGATAAAAATTAAATAAAAATCTTTAGAACAATCCACATTGAGTTTAGTATTCCTTTAACAGAAATTCTTCAATTCAACACTCTTCCGTCTATCGGAAAAATGAAGTCATGAAATGTTTTCTTCCGCTGCTGTCAATAAGTAAAATTTTCTGCATGCATTTTATATTCTGTGGAAAACGTGTGCGGTATTAACCTAGTATTTTCAGATACACTCGCCGTGAAAAGTGTTCCCGACATAAAAATGTCTTATACACTTCTGTTCGTGACTTCACTTCTATTGTCAATGGCTAGGGTTACCACGTTATAAAATAATTTGAGAAAATTCAACCTTTCATGATTTTTTATATATCAGTCATTTAGTAGTTCTACTCAAATATACGTATTCTAAATATCATTTTGTATTAGTTATCAAACGTTACCCAACGTCCTTTTAGTCACAGTTTAATCATTTGTATTTTCTATAAATCTCTCTCTTAAATTGAAAACATCTCCAACAGAAGCATACAAACGAGCTTTACATAATAAATAGAAATATCTTATAAAACCGTTATGCAGAATATATATCTAACTATGTAGTTCATACAAATAAAATAATTTGGCCCATAATTAGTCCAGGTCAAAGGGTAGTCACCACAATCGCAATAGAATTGTGGACTGGGTAGTTTATGTTAGATTATATAGCTTCCCTTTCCTTTCATATTTCATAAAATATTTACTTCCTGAAAGTGAAATACCGAAACACTTCCTCACTTTACGACTGATGTACCTGCAAAGTTGGATTTATAAGGCTGGTTTTATTAAGCAATAAGGCTTTTAATCAATATAGAAACTGAGATAATAAATCTATTAAAATAATATATGGAAATAAAGGTTAATTGAAATTGTAATAGCTTAATAATTTACTTATATTTTCATCGATTATTATAGAAGTATTTGTAAATCTAATATCTATAGAGCAGTGTTGGCCTTGTGGCTACAGGGTGCGACTCTCATACCTGAGGTCGTAGGTTCGATCCCCGGCTGTGCACCAATGGTGTTTCTTTCTATGTGCGCATTTAACATTTGCTCGAACGGTGAAGGAAAACATCGTGAGGAAACCGACATGTCTTAGACCCAAAAAAGGCGATGGCGTGTGTCCCTGCCTATTAGATTTAAAAATGATCATGAACCAGATTTAGAAATCAGAGGCCAAGACCTAAAGAGGTTGTAGTGCCGAAAAAGAAAAAAGTAAAGAAGTGTTATTTAAGAATGATCACTATCACACACACAAACACATCTACACATCCAAGCATAACAGCGTCTGCCTTTTAACCAGTTTTCGGTTCAATGACCAAATTAATTTCAACCCCAAAGGTCCGCAGGCAAGATTCAGGATTGAGCGACGCAGTTTCCAATGCAATACGGTTTTGAGATGCAGCGCAAACTCTCGACTATGAATCTTCAAATAAAAGTTTAAAAAGGCCCCTCGATTTTGTAATAGAATACTTTAAATAAATAAAAATCAAATACTAACCCACGTAATAACACTAAACTAAACTTCGTACTGATTCCACTTAAGATTCCTTTCCGTAAATTAAATGGAAGGCAGACGTGAATATGGAGAAAGTGCATTTAAATATGCAAGACACAGCTGTAACGCCTGGATAGAATCAGTGGCTTTCCAAGAAGCTTTTACGTGAAAACCCTTTGAATTTAAACTATCGTACTTTTACATAAAGGGAAGGAATTCCCAGGGCGTTCCTCTGGTGCATAGAATTATAATTTCATTTTAGTACGAAGTAAACGTTTAGTAGGAGGAAAAAATATATCTGAAATATAGATCCCTAACGCATCGAATAAAACACTGAGACTTAGACTAAAAGATCATAAAACGTGTAAGTAAATAATTAAAAGTTAATAAATAGTAATCGTTGAAGAAATTATCACACATTTGAATATTTTACGTAATCACAGTACATGACCCGAAGTTTTACAGCCTACCCGAATAAGGCTGTGTACTCAAACCGTAAAATTTGGCTAATTAATGTCATTAAATCGGCTGATTCATATAAAATTGTTATCATGTAAACTTCGACATATGTTTTTATTTTCATAAATTTTGATCAGGGTTATTTAAAATGTTTAAACTTGGCTGATCGTCATATTTAGATTCACTTGTTTTGTTCATGTTATATAATTTTATTGTGATTATCTTTTTGCCAATTATATACATTGTTAGTTTCGTACTCAATACCATAATATAGTATATATTATATTACATAAAACGTGTTAGTATTATATTATCTGTGTAACCTCTCATACAAACTAATTTTTCCATATCCTTACGACTAACAATTGTGTGCCTTGTATGTTAAGAATAAATGTAAACGAGGGCTTATTATTTTCATATAAAATTGTGTATCAACAGCAACCTTACACTGTACACTATGAATCATTTTTTTAAATGTTTACCTACATAAGATATTGTATGCGTGGTATCTTTAACTTTGAAAAACTGTGATATTTCTATCATTCTCTATGAGCTAGTATATCTATAAATAGACATACATATAAAATGTAGTTAGTTATCTGCTACGTGAAGTTTCACAGAAATAGTTCTCCGTCCAAGAAGCTCTTATCTTGTACATTTACTTCGATAGTAGTTAAAGCTAATATTAACTTAAGAATTTCAGTAGTTATCTGTATATTACGTAGCATAAATAAAACGAATATAAGTTTAAGTTTGTAAAGTCATTAAGAAATCTGTCGAGAATGTTACTTTCGTTACTTATGGTATACAATATGGTGATTTGCTTAATTCTCATTTTTTAAAGCATTGCAGCAACCTGCATTGTCCAATCACAGACTCGCAAATTATTCACTTTCCCGTTTGACCAATGACAATCAAATGAAAAGCACCAACGTTTTTTCATTTTATGTTGTCACTCTGTTTACGTTGTTCTTTTCTCACATGGTTTCAATACATACCAAACTGTTCAAACTGTAATCAATGGAATTACAATACTAACCATTAAATTAGGAAATTAAATTAATTTAATTTGTCACAAGTATAAGAATAAAAAAATGTAGACATGTTGCGTTATTTTAAAACATAAGCTGCAAGAAATGCACATAATTAATCTTTATCAACCTATAATCACAACTTCTAAACTTCTTTTTAAAGTGAAAAAACAGTTTGATCTGTCGAAAAATAGTTATCAAACAATTCCTGTTATTCCTAGGTAAAGTTTGAGTCAGTGGTCTCGCGAGGCTGCGATTTACGACAACTTCCACAACACATTGTGGCTTTGAATTTATAGTCTAGAATCGAACGCAAGGATTATTTGATTTATTACCTAGTTGAAGATATTAGATATATTCTGAGTATCGTAGTCGTTATACACGATAATAAAATAGTTACCATCAGTAGCGACACCTACAATTTAGGACTACAATCAGTTAAACGACGTCATATCCTGAATGTGTTCAGTCAGAATCAGTACTTCTGATCCTTTATATATAAGATCTTCTCATCATCAGTTGAGGCTTTTAGTGTTTCAACTCGTAGAGAATTCTTTCTCTAGATTGGATGAACAGTAAATCGTCACATACCATATATTATATTAGGAGAAAAAAAGAACAGCCTTCACCATTATGCCCCCTTTAATTAACAGCTGAGTAGCACTATAGAACCTATCAATCTTTAGAGATAATTTTCGTTTGAGTAGACAATTTTAAGTTTCGTAAATTATCGTTTCCTAGTTTATTTAAGTTAGGAAACTTCGTTCGCAAGTTAAAATTTAGCCACGGTTAAGCGGCGGGTTAAGTTTAGCTTGAGTGCTAAGTTGGCAGGTCCACTACGTATTAGTCGATTCAGCTAAGTTTTAATTTTATTATAGGAAAGTTTTTGTGATGTCAAAGTAAGTATCTTATAGACATGACTTTCGTAGTCTTAAACTTCGGTATAGTGGATTACTCGGAGCTTTATTACGCCAAATACTAAAGGCGCCAAATACCAATTACGAAGGGGCTTGTATGCTTGTTGCTTGTAAGGGGGAATTGTAAGCAAAGCTCAAAAAAATAAAATAGTACATAAACGTATCAATTTATTGTTTGAATCCTAGATAATGCTTTTCGTTTTCAAGCGTAGACATTGCGTTGGTAATGTGTGGAAAAAGTAAATAATTACTGTTGACGTAATTACCAAATAAGAAAATCAAAGTTACGTAACACCTGAATCAGCTCTCTTAAACAATTATTTTAGTATCAGACCCTATGAAGCTCAAATTGATATAGTTGGATGTCCTTTACCCCCATTAAAATATTATACATATTTGCATGCTGCAATGAAAAATACTTAACGTAGGTGCCAACTGAAAACAGTAACGATATAATTTATTTTTCACTATGTATAAATATTATAGTAATAACAGCCTTTAAATTCAGATAATTTTACATTTAAACACGTTTCTATTTCAAAATTATTTTACGTATCTGTGTGCTGTGTATTTTATGGTAAAGGCCTCCTGAAAATCCCGCCATTCCAGCACTCTCTGCCATGTACCACCTTTGTTTCTTTAATTTGGACTTTCCACTTTTTAAATGGTCTTCCTCTTTTTTGTTTGTTGTACTTTGCGCACCAGTTTAGTACTTTTTAATAATTAATAATTACAATATTACCATCTCTATTAACGTTACAATCCATTGATGAATTGTGTTAAATTGAATATTGCGCAATTGCAACACTCTTTAGATAGGTCCTTATAAAAGTAGTTTTTAATACACAGTAATTTTCTTAAATAATGTTTGTACACCTTACCTTTAGGGAATAAAATGTTTCTTACTTAAAATATTTTCCATAACCACTTTCCATTACAAATTAACATTTAACTAACGAGGTATTTAACGGAGAAATGAATAAAAAATAATGCTTCGCAATAAAAAACCATTAGTTTCGCGGCGCTCGCAACACCCTTCATAATTAATTCAGAGTTATATTGATGGCAACACTGGTAAATAAATTAGGTGCACCGTCGACCACGAAACAGGTGTTGCCAGATATCGTCCGGTGAATAATTATAGTAAGTATGAAAGAAGAATGTCTGTTATTCGAGCAAATTTATTTAAACAAGTTAATTAAAAGATTTATATTAAGATGGAATAGTAGATAATAAACAGCAGTGTAAAGCATAGTCGAATGTATAATTTCTACGCTAATTGAACTTTATAAGCTAAGCTATAACCAGAACTGGTTTCAGAGTAATAGTAATAGTAATAAACTAGTTGTCAGAAAGACCTTTAACAATGAGCCTGCACATCCTGTGTATTTATATTGTATGTGTGTATTTTATTCGTATTGTGTTATGGAAAATAATATATTTTTTATCATATATTGAGATAAATTTGTATAAATCGTCCTATTTTTTTGACCACTGGGCAAATTTGTTATTAAAAAAAATTAGGACATAGATAGCACTTCAAACTATATGAATTATTTTATCATCTCCAATTATTTTTACAGCGCACTCCCAGTCTATATTTTATATCCCCAGATTAATTTTACGTAACATAATGATGTTGTAGCGACTATAGTCGTTTGGTACATTTATTATATACCTATACAATAGTAATGACGCTTTATTTACATAATGTTTTTAAGTAAGTTTAGTACTTAATAACAAATACAACGTTTGAAACATTGGTCTAAAATAACCGCATTAAATTAACCTACTTATTTAACAAAAAGCAATATTTCTCTTGGCTTAACTTGAATAATTAAAACTTGCAGATAAAACGTACGAGAGATTTATGTACAAAAAAGTCGAAAGTAAAAAGTGGTTGCATGTTGGGTCGGTGGCGAGCTCCATTTCCATTATTTAAGTTAATTAAATATCTTTTTGTTACTAAAACTAGCTTCTGTGCTATTTCATTTTTAAACAGCTTTACGAGCACTATAGTGCCGTAAACGAACCCAAGTGTAAACTTAGGTTATACATTGTTGTCAACATGTGTGTCGGTATTTCAAACCGAATTTAAATCAGCCTCAAAAAAATGTACGAGCCTGTTAACTAGTAGAGCTTTTCAATTCATATCTTTAATATAATATGCTCGTACTTTATTAGATTTTACATTTTTTAATCATCCCTTTGACTTAGAAACCGTAAATTTTGGTCTTTCGATCCTTAGATCTTTTGTGGTACGTGAGTGATTAATATGCAATTAGTGTGTGTTTTAGCCACGCACCAAACATTTTCTCAACATAGCTCCAACTCTTCATCCACAATGCACGCAGACTGGATAATAATACCTCTTTACTTTACCTAGAGCGAGTAGGTACGTTTTTTTTTTAATACACAACATAAAAATCGAGAAATTTTGACTAAAACTCACATACAACGTTAAACATTAAGGAAGAGTAACTTTATTACCAAATGTAACAGACATTTAACGTTTAGTCCTTTAGTGCCCGTCAAAATGGCGTCCATCTTATAAATCTAACTGGCATTTCATTCTGAGATAACACGCTGTCGGCCTTTCTCAAACAATTTACAATTATGAGAATGTTATATGATTGTTACTGTATAGTGTAATTTATAACACTGATGTAGATTTAGACCCGTTTCTATTCTTAAATGTACTATTGAGTGATGAAAGGTTTATAACAAATTACAAGAAAAAAACTTACGATAAATGGTCGAAAATAGATAATACAAATAATGAAATCAAGATTTACGTTATATTCACCGTACATCAACGCAGGACCTGATTCGATTCGACCTGATTCACACTATCAATAACATAAAAAATTCAATATATCTGTCTTCCGTAAATCAAAATAATAACCTAGTGCATATTAGTTTTCAATAGGCCTATTTCACAGATCTTTTCCTCCTAATATAAACATTGAACCAAACTAACTAGTTATAGCCTTGAACTATATACGAAGTTATCCATAATTCTCGAACACACATTTCTCATCGCCGTCACATATCAACATCCCTTGGAGCACAAAGGTTTAACAACTTAAGCTAAAACTTTTGTCCGAGTTGCTTCAACTATTCTGTAATGTAAGACACCAACCATGGATAGTTCAACGATAGATCTTCAATACCTGAGCAACAAGATTAACATGACTTGTAAACTATTCGTACGTAATAAATTAAATAGCGTAAATATATAGTATAGTATAGTATATATTATATACATACATAACATATATTGGAGCGTGAGTTTGATACTGTTGTCCACAAAATATGTGAAATTTTGATGTTGATAAGATATAACTGATATATACGTAGTGTTCTCCTCTTGCTGATAGAGGACAAATCTTTGTTTTTAATTTATTTTATTTTTCTTTATTACTCAAGATGTCATATGGAACATGGTGTAATGGTTGCACGTTTGTAAAACGTTGTGAAAAAGAAAAAAACTTGGCGGTTAAAAAGAGAGGCGGAGAGTTTATTGCCAGTTCTTCTCTTCTGTTCTACGCCCATGATTTCAGAACTGGCAGTAAATGTAAAATTAGAAACATTTAATGTATATATTATTTTTTATGTTCATAAGTGTACATTATGTTACCTATATGAATAAATGACTTTGAATTGAATTGAATTGTTTGTTAAAGAAGTTTTGCTGTATATAGCAAAAACTAATGTTCGTTAATGTCAGAAGAAATACATAACATTCCTTCAAGCGCATAATACCATTACAAAAATAAAATTATAGTATTTATAAAGAAACATGATGTGTCAGGCACAGAAGGCTTTTCCATTTAAAACACTGTGAAATGAAATAGAAAAAATGTCTGCAAGGGGCCAAAGCTTTTCTCAACAAGTTTTTTAAACATCCATTGTTGTTACTTATAAGCCCTCTTCAGTATCTTATCAAACACAAGTGCTCTTGGATGAAAGGCTTCAAAATTCATACACTTAAGACCGACAGCCGATCAAGAATTACGCCCGATGGGGCGTTAAAAAGAAAAAGACGTTGAGCCTTTGACAGTTTGTGAGGTCACGTTTCGGTAATGTCAATATTTACAGACCATTACAACATAATCCGAGATGGTTTGAGTTTTAACCGATTACCTATAGATTTGGATAAGTTTGAAAATTAATTGAGTGTATATATACGCACAGTATTATAGCTCTTAGGGGCAAACCATAGGGAGAAGACCGGCATGCCATAGACCCAGAAATTCAACGGCGATCGAGAGTTTGGTCAGACACAAAAAGTCTGATCACCTACGAGAAAAAAGCAATGATCATAAAATAGATTCAGAAATCAAAAGTTCCAGCTAAAAGGTTTAAACGCCACTGGTGTTTTTATGACAGCTGAACCGTTTTTAATATTAAGTAGCAGGTAAACATTGTTACAATATTCCTATACATAAATACAAGTTATTTTTACGGGATTCAATAGCGTAAAATATAGTAATAACTGTTTATGTAAGTCATAAGGGAGTGCAACAGTACTACAGTAAACGTTTAAGTTCTCATACTTAAGTATGATATTAGTTATACTTAATGTTACACGTAAGCATTAAATTTAAATGTTTGTGAATATTCGATTATTATTAAAATTTACGGCATAAGTTAGTTCGCCAAATTTTCCATCCCATTCGATAGTTTCAGACTAATGGCGCTAACGCGTTTTCAATATTGTTTTCTACTTATCTCTTATCCTTGTAAAAGCCTCCGTGTTACTGTTTTATTTCAAACACTAGAGAAATTAATAATCCGTTCCAACCCTTTATATATCGTATCGCTATATACCATATATAATCAGTATTATAACATATAATCGGCGACTGTTTAAAAATTCATCAATGTCAATCAACATCGAACCTTCAGTGTATATCATACCTAATTAATATTTATTCTTTAGGACCCACCCCGATGACCATCCCTTACAAGGCCGGCAACTCACTCGCGAGCCCTCTAGCATCGAGTGTCCATGGACGGCGGTATCACTTAACATCAGGTGAGCCTCCTGCCCGTTTGCCCCCTATTAAAAAAAAAATACAATTAGTCAAAAGCTACATAACCGTGAGTGTTTATTATATTTTTAAAAAGCGGCTGGTCAAAATTCTCTGCTTAATCATATCGAAATAGATTTAAACGGCTGACGTGTCAACAATTTCCTATACAATAGGAACGACTAATTGCCAATTATTCCGTGTTTACGTATTTACATTCCTTTGTACTCTTATTCTATAGCGACGAGCCCCTGCGTCGCGCATCTATTTTAATTGTTACTACGGTATATTAGATTATGAAATATGATTTAGTTCTCTCAACGATTATTAAAATAGATAATAGATAATGTAATAAATATTCTAACATAATAACTAATCTTAAAATGTAATAACTAAAATATAAATTAACTACACATATTATGCATAAATAATAATATAGTTAATTTGAACATCAAGGCAACTATAGACTATTAAATAATACTTAAGTGATATCAATATTCGTATATGAAATACATGAAAACAATATGGATTAACTAAAAGTAAGAAATACCGTAATAATAATAATAAATATTTTGAACATCATCATCATAACCAAAAATACAGCGGGTATTATATGTAAGTATTAGTCTACTTAAGTTTTTTTTTCTTCAGTAAGGACTTTGGACTTAGTTCTGTCGACCGCCATTCGATCACTACGGTCTATTCGGTCACCACTTAAGCCTGTTTCATTATATGAATTTGAAAGTATATTATCCCGTATCTCTACAGTTTTGTAAGATTCAATTTTGTGCGTGCACACATCGACGACTTTTTGGTCTGAGACATGCAGTATTACTCGATGTTTTATCAAAAGCCAATGAATATTTAAAATTGTAGAATCGGACGTCGTACGTAAGTTTTATTGGGAATATATTTAAATTGTATAGGTTTACTACTAAAGAAGCAAGGTAACCTCTACTTATAATATCTAATAATATTACCACTCTATCTTTGCACGTTTTGGTGTCATTTAACTTTTCTTAATAGAACATATAAATATACGATCTTATTCTGTTATACTTTTTAAGAGTAAAGAGTAAATAAAAGCTCAATGTAACAATCTAATTTTCCTATTTTCCTAAAATTCTACATACAGACATCGAAATACAATTTGTTGTGTATAGATTTCATTTTGCAATCAAACCTTTCCTCGCATCACAATCATGTCAAATAAATTATCGGCATGTTGAATTTATTATAGGAATTTATTAGAGTTTGAACTGGGATAAATTTTATGATTTTTAAAGCTAATGGATTGCCTTAATTGATTGGATTTGAAATGCGATTACAGATTTTCAGAATTCTCTTTTTTATGTGTATTTTTTTAAGCGGATTAAAATTACTTTCGGTAGTAATTTTCCAATAGGTTATTGCTTACAACAATGTTATTGAAAATGTTTCGTACCTATTTAAAATTAATATTTTCGAAAAAAGTTTGTGTCTGATACTTTTGCTACGCCTTTTTAGCTAAATAATTTTATTTGAAATTATGGCTATTCAAGAATCTATATAAAATAAGGTTGCACCGTTAGGCAACTTCGTAACTATGGAAATTGGTACAAGTGTTAAAGAGTGTTACACTTAAACTAAGTCACTAGTACACACTTAAAGAGCGAATCATTCGAAAACGATATTTATTTTACAGGTTAGCCTTAAAGTGAGTCTTTCTTTAAATTGTGTGAATACCTTCACTTATCGAAAATTAAATTTAGTCACATTTTCAGGCAGGTAAATAATGTCTAGTAAAATTAGTTTTTATTTATTTTTCATTTACCTGGGTTATTATAAAACATTTTATATAAATAAATACGTACTATTTCTATAAATGTATTGTCCTTTCACGTAGTTTGTTCACGAAACACCTCCCGTTCTCTGCTAACATTTTCACAGATTAAATTCTTCAGTGACGACCGTAGTTTGTGCAAGAATTTCATCTCTCTCCTATTTTAATATTATATTTTAGTTGACACAAGATTTGTTTTATGCTTACTCGCAAGTCTTATTGTATTTATACTACCATTAAAAGTCGTTTGGAAATTATGTTCTCAAATTAACCCAATATGTTGAATTATAAAGAAAAGAAAATTTCTATATTTTTATGAAAAAGTTTCTACGAAAGTTAATTTTCAACTAAAGTATGAACTTGTTCAAATTTTCATTTTGAGCCGTAAAACTCCTTTGCGATGGGCATTTCGAAAGTTTTTTAATCTTGAAGAATGGTCTCGCAAACTGTTTCTTATTTTAGGCAAAATTTTAATAAATCACCACTGTATTATTAATACAGTTTAATATCTTTAAATAAAGCGCTTAGTTTTCCTCTTCTTCTCTGGACAAGAATCCCACGTAGCTGGTGGTGTTAAAGTTTAAACATTGTATATACACCGCATTGTAACTAGTAAGGTATGCACAGAGGTTAGTCTTTGACTCATTTTTATCAGTTTTGACAAAGGCACGGATTGGAAACAAAATAGCTGGCTGTTAAATGTTAAGGTTTATAAGATTTATTTATTAAGTTTACGATATCATATCCTTTAATTGTCATACATTTTAGATGGAAAGTTTTTGTAAAATAATTTGTAAAAGATTATGTAATTAGTAATATTACTAAATCTATGGATTATTTTACAAAAAATAGAAATTAAAAATACAATTAAAACGTATTTAAGACAAGATAAACACACAATACAATAAAATAAAATCACCAGAATTTATTTTATTGTATTGTGTGCTTTTGGTAAATACCGAGTACTTCAGAAAAATTAATCATCAGCAAAACAGTGAATTAGGTTCGAGAAAGGCACCCAATGCTTTCTCTAAAAATGAACAGCCCGCTACCAAATCTATTAGGTATTGCTATTTGGACATATAGTTTGTATTACCCAGATAATGTGGCAAATGAAAAGTTAAAAAAAATCCAGTAATTTATTTGCTATATATTGTATAGTAGGTGTGATGTGCTGCTATAGGGTTGTGAGATGTGCAAGGTGACTAACGAGATCTCGCACTGGCTCATCAACAATCAGCGTCATTAACTGCTATCTCCGCCGCATTCTGGGTATCTACTGGCCCTAGAAGATTTCCAACGAGCAACTCTAGTGCTTCCGAGAAACACAGATAAGCCTGCAGTTCAAGCGATGAAAGTCGAACTAGATAGGCCAAACACTCCGTACAGATTCCCCAACAAGCGCTTCTTTGGAATACGCAAAGTAAGCGCAAGCGTGGTCATCAAATATGGTCCAAGCAAATATGGCGACCTAGCATAATTTATCTAAATAAAAATAATAGTAAAAATAAATGTAAATTTTGAAGACTTACTGTAAAAATAGAATCATTTGTGAATTAAAATTTAAAAACTCATATTTATAAATGTTTCAATATAATAAAAAGTACAACAAACGAGCAGGATTTACAGTGAGATCAAAAACAAAACATAGTTTTCTACGCACGAAAAGCACATACACCATAAATCATTTCAACAGAAGAATTACAAACGGTAATTCTTTGATATTATGTAAAGGAAATAAAGATATTATTCCGACACATAAGAACCCAGGATCATTTTACCCAGACGTGGGTCAGCCGGTGATTGATGGAACATGGTTTTAATCGTTGCATGACGGGTTAAAATTCTTTATTCAATATGATGGGTCAACGTTGATATGCGTTGGAAAATAATTGCTTTACTTATAATGTGTGTCATTTAACTGGAATTATTAACGTAGACAATATAATGTACGTGTACATTTCATAAAATTCTACTGGCTTTTCTCGTTGACACGTCGTTATTTAATTTTCATAGTTTTATTTAAATGTCGCATATTTTAATAACATACGGAAGGTTTTTACGTTCTATAACAGAAGTGGTTGAAGTTTGAAGTCTCAGTTAAACCTAAGGCAACATTAGCAAAAGTAAAAAAACCTTTATTATAACGAGAACATCAGAACGACAAACCAAATACACAAATTTCGCCGAAGGATATATTCTTCAAAACTGTGTTGTGTTTAACATTTTGTGTCAACCAGTTTGTAGACAACAAGACTCTTCTTTCTTCTTTTTTTTCTTCGAGAAGTCTTTTTATAAACCAACAGTGAATTAGGATGAATAAATACCATGAGTTAATTTAAATCATTAGATAGATTATTTACATACTATTTCATTAACATTCAGTATTTTAAAGTGTTATATTTATTAAAACGCATCACCAACTTGTTTTTAATTTTCCTACGTAAAATTTTAATTTTTTATGAATTTTACTGCGTGTAATAAAAATTGACCGTTTTTGCTTTACCTTTTCAGAGAGCCGTAGAAACCTTTTCAATCAAGTGCGTACAATCAATCAATCAGCACGGGCATTCGATCCGGGTTAAGAGTCCCTCAATAAAATCTGCAGGTAGCTAAGACACCTGAGATCACTTAGTGGCTTCTTAGTGATTTTAAGAACTTTTTAGGTTTAAGATATTGTTCAAATTTATGGTAATTAAAAAGAATAGTTGGATATAGCCTTTATTCATGAAAAAAATTGGTTTATATTATAATTTATTAACAAATAAGTTTATAATTTATGGTTGGTACAATTTTTAACCAATATTTACCTTTATACAAAATAGAGCTAGACAAGCATCAAGCGTTTTATGAGTTATGAAAAAGTACTGGCGCCGGCTGGCGTAATGCGAATGTATATAAAAAACGTTTTATGTTAAATAGAAAATGTTAATAACAAATATTATTTTCCATACTTATCTAAATAACGACATTAAATTCATATCTAATTTCCAAGTTTCTCATCCACAAGTCTTATCCCATCAACTTAATAATGGAGAATACATAAATTCCGCAAAAAACAAAACTAGAGCAGCCTGGAATGTAATTAAAACTAATACACGAGACATGACATTTAATTCAGGAATAGAAGCAATTAATATCGATAACAAAACATATGAATCACCGCATGAAATATGCAACTTTTTTAATGACTATTTTACCTCACTGCCTACTAAAAATAAAACAAACAATTTGCCAGAAGCTAAAATCCCTCTAAACCATAAAAGTATTTTTCTTTCCCCCATAAATAACACGGTTATACTAAAAATTATTACATCGTTGAAAAATACAAAATCTACAGGATACGATAATTTAGATACCAAAACAATTAAATCATGCGCATTATACCTACTTGATCCACTGACATACATAATTAATCTATCGATAGTAGAAGGGATCTTTCCTGAAAAACTAAAAATATCAATTATCAAACCATTACATAAAAAAGGAGCAAAAACACAAATGACTAATTATAGACCAATAACTTTAATTCCCATATTATCTAAAATTTTCGAAAAAGTCATGTATAATAAAATAGAGAATTTCTTTTTATCATACGATATTCTAAAAAAAGAACAATTTGGCTTCAGGAAAAATCGTTCCACTACCCTTGCGTGCTTTACCCTAGTTAAACAAATTACTGAATGCTTAAATCATAAAATGCTTGTAGGTTGCATCTTTTTAGACATGACAAAGGCTTTTGACTTTGTATGCCATGAAAGACTTTTAAAAAAATTAGAATGCTACGGAATAAGAGGTAATGCCTATAACTGGGTGAAAAGTAACCTTGAAAATAGAATGCAATATGTAGAAATAACAAAGATTTGTAAACTAAAACAAAAAACCTATAGATCCAACTATAAGAAAAATGAGTACGGAACACCTCAGGGCAGTATTTTGGCCCCACTACTTTTTCTAACATACATAAATGACCTCCCAGATGCTATTCACCAGAACTGTATACTATTTGCTGATGACACTACACTTATAATAAAAGGCAAAAACGACCAAGATTTAAAAAACAACTTAATTAAATCTCTAGACGACGCCATCAACTGGATGAATTCAAATAACCTACAAATAAACATGACCAAAACTAACATAATTCATTTTCAGACATATAACTCTAAAACACTAATAGACGTACAATATAAACACAATAAACTGGACATAATGAACGAGTGTGTATTTTTAGGTATAACGATAGATAAATTTTGTAATTGGAAATCACATATTGAAAAATTACAGAACAAAATAGACCGTTTTGTTTTTGTGTTAAAACGACTAAGGGAAACTGTTAACCATGCTGCGGTATTAGCTGCTTATCATGCATATATTGCATCTATAATTAGATATGGAATTATAATTTGGGGAAATTCAGTCGAAGTGAATAGGGTATTTAAGGCCCAAAAAAAATGTATTAGAGCAATTTGTGGAGCAAATTGCATCGATAGTTGCGTGCCTCTATTTAAGAGACTCAAAGTGTTATCTCTTCCATGTATTTATATATTAGAAATGTCCCTGTTCGTACACAGAAATATACATATTTTTAAATCGAATGTAGTAAGTAGTAGACATGGGGAGAAATTGGCTGTGCCAAAAATAAATTTAGAATTATTTCGGAAAAACGCCTTCTGTATGGCAATTAAAATTTACAATAGATTACCGAAAGAACTTAAAGATCTTCCGACAAGAATCTTTAAAAAGCGACTTAGTGCATTACTTTTAGAAAAAACGTACTACTCAATAAACGATTATTTGTGTGAGACATGGTAATTTATATAAATTTAATTATGTATGATAATTGACTTAATTGATATGAATCTGACTAATAATGTAAAATCTAAACTAAAATAAATTTGCGCGCCACTGTGTGTGGCAGAATATGCGAACGACTGACAATTGTACCACCTTGACATTTTGTACCATATTCGTGCAATGAATAAATTATTATTATTATTATTATTAAAAATCATTGTCGAAGTTCACACTTACTCCAGTCTAACCAATTGCAACAACTTAATTCTACCTTCATTTAGTTCAATAAACAATAAAAATCTTCTAAATGACACTGGAGGAAACTAGCGGTTAAGATACATGCTAGGGCTAGTTTAAACGCTAGTGCTCTTAGAAGTATTATATATAAGGTTAACCACGGTGAATATTGTATTTAGATGTAATGTTTGTTTTGAGTCAAACAAAGTAAATTTTTATTATTTATTTTATTTAATTATTATTTTTACAAGAATGTATTGATTACGTGTTCCTTAGTGAAAAAATATATTCTTATCTAACACCACTACTTAAGCCAAGTGTGAATCGTTACAGCTAATCCAAATACCCGTTGTATTTGGATTAGCTGTAACGAATGCTGAAAACGCCTTACATAAATACGAATCGTCGCCCACTGTTTATTTCTGTCCGGACGGCAAAGGGGACTCAAAATAGAAAAGTCCACACTCTCTCTTCGGCCCCGTTGCACGCACGCGGAAAACGAACAAAATTAAAACACCGCCAAAACATTTGGCTGTGTACGAAACCGTGAAATTAAAACGCTATTTCGTTAGAGCAAATTGCAGTGTTTATATGAATTAGACGAGTGTTTGCTATCATGGCTCGACCGCTAGTGGCGGCCATCTTGTTTTTCATAAACAGTTTGTGTTCCGCGTGTGATGTTGATATGGCTGTTTACAAAGTGTCAGTGAAGTTTTTATGGAGTGAGGAAAGTTTTCCAAAAGATTATCCGTTGTATCGACCGAAAGCTCAATGGTCGGCGCTTTTCGGTACGTTAGTAGGTTGCATGTGCAGTGGCATATTATTAGATTTTGTAAATAGGGCACTGATTGCTACAACGACATTTATATAAAGCATTATAAAATCTTTATTGAGAGCACACAAGATTGTCTTAACATACTATTTGTAACAGACCAACGTTAATATATTGAACATTACAAAACACAAAACACAAGACAAAATTTGTCTATCTAATAAATCATTTAAAAATCGCACTTAAATTTGCAAGTACAATGAATGAATGTTTCCCTGCACGCTTAAATATAATTGTTTACTGTAAAATACATATAACAGTTGCAAAAGGATTTTTTATTATGCAGCTTTCACTTAGTACAGATCCATCAAAATATATAAATATATAATTTTAGATATTCCCTTTAATACCTAAATTTACGTATAGATTGTCTTAATATACATATATTTAGAAAATAATTAATCTTAACGAAACGATGAAACCTAGCTAAGAATCTTACGAAATGTTAAGATAATAACATAATGATTCTAAGGTGAACATATTTATTTCTCTACTAAATGGCTTAAGAAACTATATTATACACTGAATATAACAGTGCATAATGGCACGGTAGTATTTCATTCAGTATGGTATAACAGGCGAGAGAAACTGCGGCCAAAAGCCACTACTCGATATTTCTTTTTCGCCAAAACTAGATATAATTAGAACAATAGAAAACACAATAGGAGGTCGGAAATTTGAGGGGAAAAGTTTTTCCTTTTATCTTTCAGCTAAGTGACATTTTGTGGGCTCTCTTCAATCAGATAAAGATATATTTATTTGTCCTCAACAACCTTTTATACAAAGGAAATGAATGTTATCGCCATTTTTATTAATATGTCCTTTCCAATTATTTCTGCGATTGTACAGAGATATGAACAATAAGAACTGCAGCTTATACATTATTAAGGTCAATAGTTCGATAAATTAAGAAACTTGTATATTTTGGAGTTGAATAGATTTAAAATAATTCTTGCTAAGTATTTAGTTATTGAATAAGCGTGAATATCGGAATCTCGAACAAAAATTATTTTTTTTCCTAGTCATTATTTTATGCGCCTTATTAATTGTTAAAAAAAGTATCACAGCTGTATTTATTTCCCCGGAGTTGGTATCGACTAAAAGATGTAGGGTTTCTGCAGAAATTGCTCACGGTGTCCTCCATTTTCGCGGATTGTAACAATACTTTTTGACATTTAACACCTTTGTCTTCAGTCACCGTGACCACGCACGCTGTAAAGCACGCGAAACGTCGGTTTAAATTTAGAATTATGTCTAAATAATTATAAGTTTAAATACAATAATACATAACTATAATCCGTAAAAAAGTATTATCTTTAAACACAACTGTAATATTATGTAAAGACTGTAAAAATAGCATGGAATGTAGTTTTAAAAATAAACACGTGTGAATGACACAACCGTCCCAGTAGACTTTCCACAGCAAGTTGTTTGCATAAAAATATTACACAGGAGAAAATATAAAAGCTATAGGATAAATTAATGTAAATCTGTTTAAATAAACCTTTTTTCTAGCATCTGATTTAAAGTAATCTTAACTGAGTAAAGTTTCATTGAGATGGTTTTAACATATCGGTACTTCATGAGACATAGAAAGGTGAATTATAATCACCATAAATCTAAAATATCACGAATGGTCAAACGATCATAGGCTTTGAAAATTTAACGATGAGGGTAGAAAGGAAGTCAAGTCAAAATTCGGTAAAGAACCTTCCAACCTTATTAATTCTATAGGTAAGCCGCCACGAGGGAAGTCGCTAAAACTTCATAAAATGTTATTTAATAATATTTAGGTACAGGCCAATTTTACATCAAACAGATGTCACTATTATACACTAATACACTTAATTAAAATAATTTATTTGTATGACGTCATTGCACGACGACATGCAGGCGCTTTTAAATTTTTTTCACATACCACTCTTATAGATTAAAGATCTTAGGTGTCGTAGTCTGACCATAATAGTAATCATATTACATGTGGCGAGGTTTAGCTGGTTATTTTCAAATCGAAGTTGATGTATGTAAAATACAGGAGGCTGATAACTTGCCTAAAATTTTTGAATTCAGCATATTATTTCAAGTTCACAGAGCTGTGTAACTGTGCCGTTTATATTATTATGTTTGCAATGGATAAATTCTTAGTATCTTCAATGAGAATTTGCTATGTACCTAACGTAATTATATTAACATTGGTTTTAATATTGAGTGGCTATCAAACCATTGAATCACTTTCCTTAAACTTAGAGATCAATCTATCAAGGGGAAGGTGCCTTTGTAGTGTTTTTTATTTATTGATAAAAAAATTACATACAGCTTAATTATTATATTGCGTTTATACAAAAAATAACAAAATGTGTTTTTACAGGACAGTCACACAACTCATCCTACAGTCTATATCGAGTAGGTGAGGAGGCACCACTAATTGTTCGCAACTTTGTACAGTATGGCATACTGGACGCTTTAGTGAAAAGCGGTGATGAGGACCCGAGGATCTACGATCAGTTTTCAACAACACCAGTTGGTGCGGGAGTAGGAAAAGCTGAAAATATGGTGTTTCTAGATGGAGCACATACAATGGTTTGATTATGACTAGACCTTGCTATCTTTATTTATTTTACATATTTTCTATATGTGCATAATATATATTTATTAGCTAAATTCTCTTGTTTGTGAAAAAATAATATCCTCATTACATTATATCAGTATTAATAACATCACTTCGTTTTTGTTGTGTGAAGACCCATAGTTGCAGACCTATTTATGGGGCATAGGACAGATTTTGTAAAGAAAAATTATGGGTGCAACGGGTTCACACGAAATATTTGCAGATCAATATTAATGTGCCTACTATTACTCTATTTATATTTATTATATTAGCAATATAATTAAAATAATGTTTTATGATTGCAGATATCTATTATATGTCGTCTAATCCCTTCGCCAGACTGGTTCATCGGAGTTGACAGTCTCGATCTCTGTGTTGATTCTTCTTGGGTCGATCAAATTACACTCGATGTGAGTATTTCCCTTGAAAATTAATTAAAATCTGAAGTTTACCTTTTCTATATAAGTTTACAAAGCATACTTTTTAATATATTTATTCTGTGATATTTAGATTCGCTTCACTTTCTCTAAATACAAGTAACATAAATTAACAGGAAATTGCGTTTTCCCCAAATCTGTACCCAGTGTAAACAGCCATTAAATTGATCGTATTTTTTAAATTAATATAGATTTAAAAACTACCGAATAATTTTTCATATTCAACATAGCGATGTATGTCTCTAAATATTATAGAACTAACAGGAAAATTTATTTAAAATTTTACTTTGATTAAAATCTTTTTACTAATGCAGCTTCAGCCCCTGGATGGCGGGGCAGCAAGTGGCCTCACGTTCACAGCACCTCGGTGGAAAACATCACCTCCTGAACCAGTTTTCAGACATGGACCACGTCATCCAAACCATCCCGCAGCTGGTTTCTACTATCCCAACTTGAGAGAACTACCATCTATCGCAAAGATTGAATTTACTAAGGTAAATACCTCTTTCATTACTAATTGGGATAGAGTAATCAATTCGCTTTTCGTAGTAAAAGTTTACTTTCTAAAAGCTAATTGTTTTTTTTTTGTTTAAAAAACAAAAGTCAGCTGAAACAAATTCAAGCATAAAACATTATCCCTCATTTTATAGAAGCGGGACTTATATTGATTAATTGTCACAGATTGAATATTCTCTTTTCTATAAAAACAGACAATTCTTACCATAGACATCAACGAATTATTAATTAATTAATGTTTCATAAACAGTTAAGATATAAAGACGGTTTCACGTTCCCGATGAGTGTTCCAATAAATATTTCTCTTAATATAACAGAAAGCTAATCTTGGCTCTTCGCATCTAATACATAATTCAATAATACTTGGATGCGGGTAAATTAATAGGATTATTTGGAGTGCCTCTATAATATCAATGATAAGTAATAAACAATTCTATTACTGATAAGAACAATGATCGTTCTAAGCTTCTGAATGAGAAGCATCTTGCAGGCGTTTGTGTCTATTTATAAAAACATTAAGTGAACGGTTTTATTGAAAATAATGAATAAGACAAAGTACTAAAAGTTTAAAAATAATCCGGTAGGTCCAAGGTACCAGTTTTCACACCACTCTCCTCATGAATCTAAGGCATTGATCAGACAGAAAAACAAATTCGTTGGAATTGTGAAATTTCTATAAAGTCTGAAGATAGCAATTATCTTAGATTTACAATAGTACCGAATGTTATCAATAATATATATTGTCCTCAGAATTGTGTGTAAATTTTAGGTCATGATGTTAGCAGAAAGGGGATCAAATTTTAATTACTAAGTTTGCCCAAAAAGGGTAAAAAACTGTATAAAAAAGTACATTCTCAAATGTTTAGCGAAACTACACTTGTTAGATTATATATTTTTATACAGGTATACAAGCTTGAATATATGTATTATTGTTTATAAATACACCTACGTATTATCTATTTTACTCATAAAAATTTTACGTTATAATTTCCTTTTAAATTATCTGCTTTTATAACTAGTAATATGTGACCTTTAAAAACAATATGTTTATGTTTAAAGGTTAAAGAATATTCGACCAAGGAACAAAATGACTTAGCCAGAAAGGAAATGCTTACAAGCCTAAAGTTAAAGGATAAAAAGAAAGGGTCGCCGAGAAGAAAAGTAAACCTTGTTGAGCAGTACGCGGAGATATCAACAAAAAGCAACTTGGATCAGCTTATAGACCTGGAAGAAGAACCTGTCGGAACGCCAAGAAATAATATAGCTGATAATAATGTTCTTGTCGTTACAAGATCACCTTTAACGTAAGTAATTAAACGTTATATATTTACAGCGATCGGGAAAGAACTTCAAGATTTAATATTCGTTTGTGTATAATTCAAATATTAATATATATTATATTAATATATAATAATAGATAATTCTACTTAAACTATAATTAGGGTGGGGGGTACCAAAGTCAATCCCACTTAGGCAATAATTTGTTGACAAGGCGTGTGTCGTTATACGGGGACTAATTGAAGTCATGCAGGCTGTATAAATAGGATATAAGGAATCACTGATATGATAGGTTTCGTTACCTATATTATTAATATAATATCTATACCTAGCAATCAGAACCGTTCGATAATTGAAACTCACCCAATGTAATTGATAATACAAAGAATACAATTTTTTTTTAGTTGGCTTTTTATTAGATTTTGGTAGATAGTAAAATTATTTATTGTACGCAGAAATTACATAACAACTAACTGACAATGTCAGTCTGACATTACAAAATACCGTAGTACCAATTTCAATCGCCGCCAAAGAAAATCAGATGTCCTACCACAATGCGCTAGACACTGAAATAACGTATATGAATTTATGAATATTAATACTTTTAGATCAACCCTAGAGGAAGAGTTTGACAGCGATCTCAAGAACATAGATGATGTAGTACTTGCAGTGGCACAGGGCAGGAAGTTGGGACTAGGGAAACACCTACCAAGGCATTTCCGGTCGAGGTTACACCACGCAGTTAACAAAATACAACGTAAATAAAAACTACTGGATATCAAAAATGATTTCTTAATTTAAGCTCACTTTTTACATGACAAAGTTAATTAAATTACTGTAATTGTGTTATTTTAAATTGAGGATTATACAGTTTATCTCACAGTTCTATATTTAATTTTTAATTTATTTTATACAAATTTGCCTAATTTTATAGTACTGTACCACACTAACCTTTAAATATCAAATATATAGCCTTGAGGCTCTTTATCGTATGATATGAGATTATCACTATGAACAAACTTGGAAGTAAAATGTACCTAGACTTTTCCGGCAGTTAATAAGTTTAAAACTCCAACTTTCAGCCAACGACTGTATTGTGTCAGAGTGGAGTGAATGGAGTCCTTGTTCAGTAACCTGTGGTTTTGGCGACAAGTTTAGAACGAGAACTGTGCTACGAGAGACAAGGGAAAAAGGCAGAGCCTGTCCACCCCTTAAAGATAGAACACATTGTGGAAACATCAACTCATGTGCGCACATAGATTATTTTGAATGGTGAATAAAATCACTATTCTTTTTTTTTTACATCGAGAATTAAAAGATAAAGAATGTTTCTAGTTTGGATTTCTATTTAAACTGAATTGATAGATTAAAAGTTTTTACCATGATCGAAACATTACTTAAAATATTATTTCTTTCAAAAATACGTAATATAAGAATTTAACAATCATATAGGCTAAGTAAGTAGTTAGTATGAAACAAATATGTCTTTAATGAATAATTCGGATGGCCTTATATCAAGTTTGTAATCACGTTCTACTTGAACAATTTAAAAAAAACATTGTTATGGTTACCAAACAACGATACTATTCTAAAGAATAATAGAACTTCATAATAATTTTCCCCAGTTCTTTAAGATAAATCTTTTAGTAACAACCAAACTAAATCATTTGGAAGTTTATCCTTACCACGTTTCAGTCGTCTTTCATATTCGAACTCTTTTTCGTAGTTTTTCTAAGAAATTGTGCGACGGCGCATTTTTTCGATTACCGGCAGGGGAATAGTGAAATGTTAACATGAAATCGATGGTAGGATCTTATTTGTATTCTATGCGTGCTCATCTCAGAATCAAGAAGTATGTGATTCGATTTCTATACTCCGTTATATTTACAGAGAGGTTTATAAACAAAAAATATTGTAACGACTTCCAAGTGTAACAATTACGATTAATATTCTAAGGAATATTGTAAAACTGGTATAATTACACCCATCTAGTTTTAGATATAAACAAATACATAAAAATGTTTGTAAATTATAATAATAGCATTGGTTCTATAAATTAACAGCTCTATAAAGTTACCTACTCAAACATAAGCATCTATTGAGAGGGTCTTAACACGAGAGATATAGTAAAACGTAACTTTCATACTTCACGCAAACCTTACTAAATAGACTATCTTATATGCCTTCATAACTTACCTTATTAACTCTGGGAAGAAATAGATCTATTACGTACTTTATTCTACGCGGTTTCATGTAGTAATATTCATAGAAAATATATCTGCAAGACATTTGCTAAATCGTAATTAAAATTTTGAAGTTTTTTCTTTCTTCCCAACGGAAAAAGAACACTATAAAATTTATTTATTTACATTTCGTTACCTAAAATATACATACAAAAAACAGGCTACATATGTTATTGCGCATCGGGATTGCTTATCGATAACAAGCGACGTTTGTCAAGCAAGCTTTGTAAAGAAAAATAAAACAAACACCAACTAAGGGTCAAACACCAAGTGTCTATATAATCATTGTACGTGTGAACGAAATGAAGATTTGGATTATAGTAGTGAAACTATTTTTAAACTTTAATGTGAACTATCAAAAATATAATTTAAACGAAAATACAGTTTACAACAAAAAAATTTTTTTTTTTTGCCCGTTAATTGCTGTCTTACAACTGTATAATTTTCCCGCATATTCGTTCTTCACACACTTACTACGTTTTCAGTATATTATAACATTATAAGCAGGGACCACCTACGTATTTACGTACATTACCATTACATATTAACGTACGTAATCGTAACAATACATTAAAAGGTGTTTTAAACAAGTGCATTCGGTTTTTTCTGATTGAGGACATCAATCAGCGTCGGCGGGAATCAATCACCGAGACGTGGCAACTCCTCCAATGTACCTAATGTGTTGGAAAATTGAAAACTTCCAATGCAATGTTTTACCCCACTATGGTTCAGTGGTAACTCTTGGTTTTGAACTTGTAAAATAACAATAATATTTTTTTTTAAATCATAAATGTATGTTACGGTGAAACCCTAATTGGTCTCAAATTCTCCGTTTATAATAATACTTAGCAACAATACTTCCAATTGAATTAGTTACTTAAAGTTAAACCAAACAATAGAGGGTTTATGTTAAATATAAAGTAGTAGTAACTATACGTAGTTGATATTTAATACATGAATTAGTGTTGGGTGTAAGAAAAGTGTCCATATTTAAAAGTACGACTCGATGGTACATAATGATGGTAATACAAATTAAATTACATTACAGACTATAAACAGGAAATGAGGGGAATATTCTTTTGATAATGTAATATATAATATAATAATGTAATGTAGTTAGTAAAATGATATAAGAATTGGCTATGATGATATGATTGGATTGTAATGTAATATCTTAACTTCTTATTATGTAAAATTCTACCGTTTCATTATGTCAGAACGATTTGCACACCATTGTATTTGGCAGAATATGCAAATTTTTTCATTAATAGTTTAATGAAAAAATTTGCATATTCTGCCAAATATTTTTTTTTATATATTTGTATGATATTGGAAATAAATTATTATCATTTAAAATATACTTATCTCGACCTGTTAAATCATCACAATTCTCTACAGAATATCGTTCTAATATTTAACAAACTTCAATCAATGTTTAGGTAACGCTTTCACAGACCGTCCATTTTATTATTTAATGTACATATGTTTTATATACAACTCACCTTATTTATATCCCATACATGCAATTCATAAATGCAACCTCTAATATTCGAGGCTATTTACTGTAATTACACAGCTGTTAACTTAAACCCATTAGTTTAATAGTTTAAACAGCATGCAATTTATCTGTGTATCTTAAAGGCGTTCTCAAAGCCACTCCATCCCTCTGGTGTGCTTTGGCAAAGTGTTGCAGTAATCTTTTATTCAGGACCCCACTTGGTTACACATTTGTATTTCCAACTTTGATACTGCTAATTTATATGATTTATGACGGCAATATCTTGGGATAAATACTTCTTTTTCAGAAATAATACTCAAAGTTTGGTGATTATCAAACTACGCATAGACGCGAACGCAATACAAGACATTGTTGTTGATGATAAATCGTGATTCTATAGAATCCGTAAAAATATAATTATTTTCTTAAATTATACATTGAATAACACTGAAATTGAAAGCATGTTTTATTTTCACCAAATATTTAAAATTTATGGTGTATCGAAAGTTCACTTAAAACCAGATTTTAATCATGTCTTGTATACATAGTTTTTATCTTTGGTATATAAAGTATTAAGAGCAGTGTTGGCCTAGTGGCTTCAAGATTCTCAGTGGGTGCACCAAGTTTTGTTTCTATGTGCGTATTTAAAAGTGAAGGAAAACATCGTGAGGAAACTGACATGTCTTACACCCAAAAAGTCGACGACGTGTGTCAGGCACTGGAGGCTGATCACCTACTTGACTATTAGATTTAAAAATGATCATGAAACAGATTCAGAAATCAATCACTGATTTTTATTTATATAAAGTGTTAAAAAAACCTACCACCTAAGGAAATTTACGTTCTAAGGTCGTAAAATCGTTAAGTTTATTAATTAAATGAATTCATTATAACTCTTTGATGAGTTCTTTAAATCCGATGTACATTGTCAACGAAAAAGAAGTGAGCAAGAAGGTTTTTTTTAATTACACCACCATAAGCAAACTTCCATTTCTCTATAGGAGATTCCATGTTTTATGAACAACTTTTTTTAGTTTTTTCTCAAAAGAGTTAATGTAGTAGGTTACTATGGTAACAAACATTTCCGTGTCTTATATTAATGTTAACACTCCAAGCCCTTCGAAAACAACATTTCTTAAACCATATAGTCGACCTTCTGTAGGTTGAGTTTATCATCATAACAATATATAATATTCTGATAAATATATTATACGTAAGAAATATCTTTCAAACAATATGCATACGAAAAACTTAACGTTAACCAAAACATCGCATTGAATCATCCATAAATCAATCCAACACCATAGCTGGGGTGTCAACCTCTTCACGAAAAAATGCGACCTCCCGCCACTACACAAATCACGTTAAGAATTTTTGTTGTGAGGCAAATGGAGTTTGGGGAAACAAAAGGATTACTCGCTTCTATCCCAATTTTATTTAGAGAAAATCTTTATAAAAAGTGTCTTATTACCTCAGAATATTTACATATACAATTTAAGTAGGGCATTTCTTGGAGTCAGAAAAACAAGGACGAATCCATTTTTTAATTTTATAACAATAGATTTATATTTATAAAAATATAACGGGCGGCCACTGTTCTCTAAAAAAAACAAGCAATATATCTTTAAAATTCAATTAGATTAAATTTACAATTAATAAAGTGAGCGAAATCAACCTTGCGCTTAAATCAAACTGGTAAACTATAGAATTTTAAGATGGAAATATTTTTCAAAAAGATTTCCGATACCGGGAATCGAACCCGAGCCTCCTGGGTGAGAGCCAGGTATCCTAGCCACTAGACCATATCGGATACGATTGAAGCGTTGAATATGAGTTTAATATTAAAAAAAATTGTTGCTAAATTAGCAATCCATAATAATAGAACTTGTACCGAATCTCGTAAAAAATGCATTTCAGATACCTGTTACTTTCCCAATTACACTTTACAAAATAAGAAGAAATATAAACTAGCTTTGTTTAAAGTAACTAGCTTTCCTAAATTTACTTAAATTTGTATTACTTCATATATTTTTTCATTTATTAATTTTGATATTATAATCTTAAAATTGTAAATCCATCAATCAAAATAAACAATGTTTGCTGTTTCACTGCGATCATTTTTATATCAATTATGAAATAAATGTTATTAACAACTCTGTCTTTATTTCTATTATACCACGTTATTGATTTTGACTGGTGAGATGAATTAATAATGTATTTTCTGGAACTTCTTGCCATTATATTACAAGGGTCTTTACATACCTACAGCAAAACTTTATAACTAAATTACGCAATTCAATGGCAAAATATATCGCAAAAATAAACGAGATACACAAATTGTTTTTCACAATGAGATTCACGATTGTAGTAAAAATGCCAGCATAAATTTTTACTCGCCGCAATCAGATAATGTTAATGTCGCGGTGAACTTGTGCCATTTGACCTTTGGTAATATATTGAAACTGGCGACAATCGTTACTTTATTCGAAAATTTTCTCTACATCGACACGATGTTGCTGCGAGACCTCTAACTCTACGATGTACGAGTTTCGCGATCGTAAATGCCTTAGTTTTTTTTTTTATAAACGAAAGATATAAAAAATATTTTGATAGAATTGAAAATATTATAATCTTGATCGTAATTTAGAAATTTCTCCCTACTAACACGTGGTGTCAATCCCAATCGTGATTGTTTTGAATCGTAAATTTTTCTAAATAAAAACGCATACAGAAGTGGACAGTCTAGGAGATTATGTTATATATTATGTATGGAATAGATATGCCAAATATATTAGTATAGTATATTATTTATTTTCTTAATGTTTACAGTTACAATTTTTATGCGAAACAGAAGACATTAAATAAACGCATACGTCCCATTGTCGATTTATGAAGTGCGAGTAAAATCCTTAAGAAATGAAGGCAATTGATGAGGAAGATAGTCAATAGAGTCCCAATAGTATGCTTTGTTTGCTTTGGATATGTTCATATCATCTGGTTTTTGGATGGTATTTAAAATAGTCACCTGTTCTTTAACTATATTTTCAGTAACACTCGGGTGTTCCTCGAAATGTCTGGTGGGACACATTCCAGATATCTCTAAAAGTTCATTTGACAATTTCCCATATCTTGATACATGATACGGACAAACGTTATTTAAGTAACAATTATAGTGTTCATAGACATCATTTCTCGGTTTTTCTTCATGACGAGGTTTTATAACGATATGACGATTTATAATAGTTCCGTTGCATTGATTGTCTTTTAAGTCCAATGCGGAATAACGCTTAGAATCACGTTTCCATACGACTCCACATTCCGTGCTTGTGGAATCTGCGTCAATAACCCATTGCTTTGATTTATAAGACAAATTTTTACACACACATTTGTTCATGTCGCAAACCCCATCATCTCGAGCGTTGCAGTGTGTTGCAATGCCCTTCACTGATGGATTTTTAACATCATCAATAAATTGATCCCATCTTATGTCACAATGTGAACTTAATTTTGTTGAAATATCAATTTGATCTTTTTTATTTTCTTTTACCTTTACGTAAATACTTCCTGATGGAGAAATTGTCAATGAAGCGTACTCTGCTTGATTTAATCTGTTGTTTAATGCTATAGAAATTTCACCATTATCATCCCTATTTATTGGTATAAAACCTTTTGTAGAACCACAGAAATATTTTCGTAAATTTGTTAGGAGGGAATTTCTTGATTCCTTATCTAAGACAACCGTATACTGTCCTGAATTAGTTTTGGTTAATTTAGCTGATGTCCCCGAAGAAAATTGTGATAAGAGATTATTCCTTAAATCATTGTAGATATTAGAATCACTGCAAGATTTATGTTGCATAAATCTCTTTTTTATTACGCTACTTTTCTTTTTCTGATTGTCAACTGATTCATGATTGAGTAATTTTTCGAAAATTTTTGATGATACAATAGAGCTCTGCTTTTGCAACAAGTTTTGACCAGTATTAGAATTAATCAAAAGTTTAAAATTCCCACTCGAATCTTTGGATATGCATGCGTTTTTATATGCAGTATCATTTTCATCCATAAAACTGATAATACAATTACCAGATTTTTTTTCTAAAACTTTGACACAAGTTGCCTCTTCCTCACCTTCATGACACTTAACAGCGTCCTTGTACCAATTTTCGAATTCTTTATCAATAATTATGTCATAATTGCCTGAAGACGTGCGCCGTAAAATAATAGGTTCATTTATGACTCTCTTTAATCCCTTAAGGGTTGCCTTGCATAAGTCTGATTTAAATTTACCAGAACATTTGTTAGACAATGAAGTTTCTGTAGAACTATCAACAATTTCTTTCGGTGGTAACTTTTGTATTTTTTTCGATTTAAACTCCCTCTTAGAAAACTTATTTGATCTTATTGCTTTTTTATTTTTTATTGGTTGTGGGTTTTTCTTCTTCTCTTTATCCTTGATATCCAAGAGTAAGTTACCCGAAGGAGTCCTTTTGACCAGTAATTTTTTGGCGTGTTTGTCGAGATCACTACAGCTGAAATCAATAGAATAAGATCCCGAGTCATCCTCCCTAAGATTAATGTATAAATCTACATTTTCTTCAACTTTTGAGTTAATCAGTTGAATGATATTGTCCTCTAAAGCCATTGTGAGATTTCCAGAAGGTGTTTTAGTCAATTTCGGCGCAACACATTTAAGTTCATTATCTGAATCGTGAATCACAACATTCAAATTCCGCTCCTCACTTAAAAACGTTTTATCTTTATCACTTGTACCTTGTTTTTCATTATTTGAAGTATTTACAGAAGTTTCGGTTTTGTTTTTTTGTTTTGCCTCGTCAATTTTTAGGATATTTTCGGTTTTCTTGGTGTTGTCTATTATAATTATACTACGTTTTTTTGTTAAAAAACTAGAAGACTCTGATTTGTTTCTAGTCAATCCTTTTGTTGATACAATATGTTCAATTTCATACGTCAAGTCCTCATCACTAAACACTATTTTTTTGTCACTAAATGGAAATTGTAGTACCGTACTTATTTCTTTATCGCATCTATTTTTGCGTTTCAATTGTTTTGTATCTGCAAATTATATGATTTATTGGAACTACATTTTAAATATTATTATATTACATGGGAGTACAAAACAACTGAAAGACAAAATATTATTGTAGTGTTATTAAAATTAAAACAACTAAAAATTACAATAAGATATTTATTTAAACAAAAATATAGTAAAATTCACCGTTTGATATTCAGCGAGTCATTGCTAATCATTGTGTAACTTACTTTCTCGATGGGAGTGACGTCAGTATATTTACCCATAACCTCTTCAATAATTCTTTCGCGAGGAGCACCTCTTACATCTACAATGTTCGAATGTCTTAGAATTATTGTACTCCCATATTAAATATTATAGACAGTTAAATTACCTTTGTGACAAGAACATGCCTTTCGTGATATGTGGCTGCATTGACAGGACTTCTGAAAATTCCCAAAAAAACTATAAGAATATTACCACAGTCCGTGGAAATTTCGGAATGGAAGTTGGAATTTACAAGAAACTTTAATCTCTTATTGAAATCTAACACTGGAATATTCACGAAAGGACTTGAAGCGTCTATTATAACATGTATGTATATGATATACTATAAAGCTCCTCTATGCGAGTTCATCTGCGAATCTTGAATTCACTCACGTCAAGATGTGTGCACGACCACACTATAAAACGTTCGTGTGATATTTGACCGTTAATTTGCTGCGGAATTATTTTAAAAGTATGACATTTCCTGAGCTCTTCAACAAAATAAATTTATATGAAAGGCAGTTTAGTTCAAAACTAAATAATTATAATGAACTAAATGATTAGATTAACACCTTCGGAAATAATGCATTTATTTAGGACAATATTGATAATCATGAAACATGCTATACTGAGTTAAAATAGAGACATTTTGATTTTTAGAGCGTTTAAGAAATTTAAGAATTTTGTCACATTTAATAGGTTTCCCGTTTATATATATGAATAATACACAATACATTACCCCTAAACTATGGATACTTGGTACAATAGGTGCAGATGATTTACGCAAATTTGCCTTCGAACACAACGCTTCTGGCCCGAGGACGCATTGAGCAGCTCTCATATTCTTTAATTGGCATGAGGGACCTGCAAAAACAATAATAATAACATTGGATTCGAGTTAACGTACGGCTACTTAAACATCAATAGAAATATATAGCATTACAATAGACAAATATAGAAAGGCCATCATGGCCTGGACGAATATGTTTTTATTCTCAAATTCAGCAACCAACGAAAATAGAGCACTGGAAATACCTCCAAAAATCGCTCTAGGGTTGACAATGCCATATCATGGAACGTTCCTTACAGCTTTATGTAAGTGTATATAAAATAAATATGTAAGTGTATATAAAATAAACTTTAAACATTTCCCTTTTGATAGAAGACAACCCTATAACACTAAACTCGTTACACAAAATGGCGGACCTGTAAAGTTTCGACTATTAGTAGCATCAACTTAAACAAGTGTCTTTTGTTAAATGCAATCTTACAATCATGGAGGTAGATACATATTCTCAGAAGTTAATGGGCTGTTAAAAATTTGAGATCATTTTATATTATGTAAAAATCACCTTGGCAAGGGTTCGGTTTCCAAGCCGCTACTTCTGCTGCTACGCGACTCGGCGTATGCGCACCGCAATCCGGCCCACAAGGGGCGTTGTCTCTATGCGGGCAAACTATTTCTTCACCCTGGAATAACACGAATGTCACAAGGAGTAATGCTAGGTTTTAGAAGTTCAGATTATTATATAGGTAATAGAAGTTATTAGAAGTAATTAAAGTGTTGATTATTAATAAATAATCAGGATAAATTTTTATTTAACGGATTTTTTGCTCTTTTATCGCACTTCGGATCTTAAAAGATGCAAACGCACAATGGCCATATTTTTTTATATTATATTGTTGGGACCAGGGAAGAGAATTAGAGGCCTCTTGAACGTTGCCCTCACGAGCTTAGAGAAGTTGGTAGAGAACCTCAATTTTCTCTGGGAAATAAACTCACAATAGCAAGAGTTGGAGCCAGTTTTAAGAAGCCCGTAAGAAGATCTAGAGACCTTTATAAAATGTCTTTTAAAAAAATGTATATAATCTTTTGAATGATGAATGTTTCATGGAATAAATGCAGCATAACAATTATAACTATAGAGAAATTGATCGGATCCAAAAAATATATCATACCTAGAAAGTTCTTCACTTTATATTAGCAAGAACATATTTTTTCTTACCGCATCCTCATCATCAGGGTCAGGCGGACATGGCGGGTCTCTGGCAGGGGGTGGAGCTCTCCTTGAACAGATACACTCCTTGGGTCCGTTGGGGCAATTACATTCACTGGAATTGGGCCAACGACGACACGGGTCCTGTAAAATTAGTAACATAGCATCGGTGATAACCCGTATCCCCACAATGGGGCATAACATTAATATTTATCAGATTTATTTATTAAATCATTTGTACCTAACTTAAACCAGTTACAATGCATTGAAACAAGTTTTAATCAAGATAAAAAAAATTTAGTCCTGCATTTAAACGTCAAACTTAAGACTAAAAAGTTCAAGAGCTGTCGTATTATTTAAGGCAAAAATTGAAACTTAATATTCGAACTGGAGTACTCCTAGGGTGAAATTCAGTCAGGCTTAGTACTCAGAAATTAACGTCTCGTTACCCCATGGGTAAGATTCAGAGATTTAGCTCTTAGTATGACTACCGTATGTCCAAAACATTGGAATTCGCGTTGTCTGATAAAACACACTTTACTTATTCAATGAAAATGATAACAGAAGACGCAAATGTCTTCAATTACATTAAATCTTTTTGACTTCATAGCCTAGAGAACATCTTTAAGAATAAGTCACTAGCAGTATTGACATGAACTACTTAGTTTTTTAAATATTGTTTATTAACCTTCTTAGTAGGTGTCCCTTTGTCAGCTTTAGTGGGTTTCGTAACTTTTATTTGCTTCAAACAAAGCATAAGTTGATTGTATGTCTCTGAATCCATCTGAAATTTTTATTAATATTTTCATGTTCACGTTTGACCTCGTTAACGTGATACTAAAACTTACTAAAATCATTTACTGGAAAATACGAATAAAAATTTTTTTTTACCAATAATACTATTTAAAAAAAAGGTCAAAAAATTATATAATTAAGACAAGAGCCTATTTACTATTTTACTATTTGTTCGTTTGTATTAATAGTTATTAATCAGTTCCAAAGATCCGCGATCACAGAAAACTTAGTATCAGTTTAGTGTAACGATGCTAAACGTAAAACTTAACCAACGTAACTTTGGTATATAACATTGGTACGCAGTCAAAGTTAAAGGCAGCTTTAAGCCGAGCTTAAAGAAATTATTTTGAAGGGAGCTTAAAGAATTGTATAATATGGACTACATGTTATACAATTCTTTAAGCTCGTCTGGACGTCAACACATCCATCTCTATATCTATAATATAAAATGTTAAAAAAATACAATTCATTAAGGCCTGATTGTACTTTTAACAGAGGGCCCAAATTTGTTCGAAAAGATAAAATCAAATCAAGAGCAGTATTGGCTTGAAGCAGAACTTAAAGCTCTGCTCTTTCAGCCTGAATTGTTAATAACTTGTTCTGTATTCAACACCGAGATAGTTTTAAATTCTAAAGTTTAGTAATTAACAAAACTTTAATATACACTTATTTATTAAAACTCAATACAAGATAATCTAGCTAAAAGAGACGACTTACCTCGCATCTAGTCTTGACAGCTCCCCCAACGATAGTCAAATTCAAATTCTTCTTCACTGTATTCAAAATGAAATCTTGCAATATCTTCCGTGTTGCTTCATTCAGTTTCCCATTACGACTTTTCTTTAGACTACTCATCACCGCTTCGGCAACCGCCTTCCCCGGCCCAGTCCTAGTTTGCCGTTCCAGGACTGTATACATATTCTCGAAGACATTATCCAGAAACTTTTGTTTGACCGTCATACACACACAGTCCATAGTATGATCCGGTGTGCAATGATCACCTTCGAGCAAACAATCTCTTTCTTCGGCACATCTCGGGCAATCGGTGCAAAACTTCCTCATATCCATAGTATCGGTACATTCGTGACATCTTATACATCGTACTTTGAAATTAGCTATCTCTTTGTCTATAGCTAGAATCTCATCTTCTATGTTTTGCTGTTTGTTCCTGCATTTGTCTCTGCACTGGTCGCATGTTTGATTTAGCATTTCGATTTCTAGCTGTAATGCTTCTTTCTGAAAGTGATGTTCATTTGTTTTTACCCTATTTAAATTTTTACTATTTTTAGACAGATATGTGCGACTATTTCAGGCAAACAGAGTTAAAAGATTCGATAAAAAGAACAATATATAAAATTAACATGAGAATCTTAAACAATATACAGATAAAAATTCAAAAGTTTGATGGAGAAATAAAGTGATATAGTATGAGTATATATAGGCTGATATATATTTTTATAGCAGCCTTGACTAAATTTACGAAAATTCATCGATATCAAGATTCTTTAAGAAAATATTTTTTTAAACAATGTTATTAATTGAGAGTCAATTAATTTTTATGGATAAATAAAATGCAATATAATTAACCTCGGCACTCATATCTTCATTTTCGAGTTTCTTTTGCAATAATACTTTGCACAGTCTTTGCAAGTCTTCTCTGGCGTCTTTGATATACTTGCTTCCTTCGTCTTCTTTGGCTATTTTGCGACGTTTTTCCTCGTTTACTAATTTTTCCAGTCTCGACACTTCATTTGCTATGTAACCTTGTTTTGCCTAGTGTTTGAATATTAGAAATTAAAGAATATTTAGGCATAAAGTTTAACGATATAGATACATTCAAAGATGTACCTTAAGTATTACGTGTATTATCCATAAAATTGGATTTTATGCACCGGATAGATGAAACAACTTGAACATTTTTTTAGATTTTAAAATACATATAACATAAATCGTGCTTGCTACACAAACTTGCTAATTTACTTTTCCAGTATTTACCTAGTAATCTACTACCATATTGATTTTTGAATACTAAAATTTTACCATGTTTCATCTATTTGGACACAAAAGTTTTTGAACAAGCCCAAATTAATATTATGTACTAACACAAGAAGCACTCCTTTTCGAGGAAAACGATTTGTTTGTCGCCTCGACATCGCCTTTATTATTTTCAATTCTTTTAGTTAAATCAGCTATTTCCAAATTAATACATTTTACATCGCTGTTTTTTTCTGTAGTTTTCTCTCTTATTTCTTGTTGGCACTTTTCTACGTTACCCATTTCAAATTCCAAATCTTTTTTATTTTTACGCCATTTTTGAACACTGCCTTCGATTTCTTTCATCTATAAAAATACATACCTATATTCTCATATGTGTCGGATAACATCGTAACTCCATCGATATTGACACCGTCATTAACGGATTTAGCGGTCGTTAAGTGGGTGAGGTGCGAGCGCAAGTCACGAATAATTAATGACTCGATCAGATCATTTTCAGATAATTTAAACATTCCCTTACATATATATTTATAAGAGCAGTGTTGTTCTATGTGCGCATTTAACATTTACTCGAACGGTGAACGAAAACATCGTGAAGAAACCGACATGTCTGAGACCCAAAAAGTCGACGGCGCGTGTCAGGCACTGGAGGCTGATCACCTTGCCTATTAGATGTAAAAATGATCATGAAACAGATTCAGAATTCTGATGCCAAGACCTAAAGCGATTGTAGCGCCACTGATTTATTTATTTTGCAAATCAGAAATGCAATTTAAAGGAATTGGCCCTTCAGGGACCTTCAGGTTCGTTACTTATTTTATAGGATAGAGCTTTTATATGAGCATATAGGATGCCCAAAAATGGCAATCATCGCAACCCACCCACATCGCCTGGACACCCAATTTAGTGCAACTGTTGCTTGTGTGTGCTTTAAAAAAGGAGCATCCTCTATTTTTTAACAATAGGAGGTCGTATATCCTACGAAAGACCCACACCGGGAATCGATTCCACGGTTTGATAGTTCGTAAATGTCTGATGAACCGAACTGTGGAAGGCTCCGGCAACCAAGGTGATATGGATGAAATATTGATTTATATGGGTCGTATCAACCAACTAACCCAAACAACTCTTCGGACACTTTAAGAATACGCATACAAACGCAATGTCAGAGAGAAGATCTGAAGATCTTTGAAGGCTTGAAGTTTTAAATAAGCCAATGAGAGAATGTATTTTTTGGTAAATTTAAAACCTGTTTCAGAAGTGCTTTCTGTCTCTCCAGGGATTCGGCTACTTTCTTCTTATACGAAGCCTCCATACATGTCCACATGCAATCGGCTTGCTTTAGTAGCTGCAGGCCTTCCTTTTCACGTTGTTCCAAAATACCTATTTGTTCTTGCAATTCTTTCTGCGCTGATAACAATTCGCTGACTTTCGCTTGGCACTTTTTGTCAAACGATGCGGCCTATGACAATGTTGAATTGGTAAAAAAATATTTAGCCTTAAAATTAAATATAAGGATGTCGTTTGTATTTTTCAAGTGAATAATTTTTATATAAGATTATTTTTCGAATAAAAATCATATATTCAATCCGTCTCTATCGAAATCCGTCATAATTAGTAGTATAAGTGTGAGAAGTGGCTTTCGCAAAAATAATTTTCGTAAGGACGATTTATATCTTATTATATGACGAATCTGATTGACTTAGACAGGATATAGCATGGACATTATATATCCTATCCTATCATTGCACACACAAAAAATAGAACTCAAGAAGAAAGTGTTAGTTAGCCCTTAGCAGAGACTGGAAGTAGTGTTATTGGATACTTTCTTATATATCCTATTAAATAAAAAAGGTTAGTTTCAAATTATTTATTAGTCTAACTTAGGCTAGATCGTGATGTTAAACGGTGTCTTTGTGCAGAGATACTTTAAAGAGAAATACCTAACATTTCGATAAGAAATCTTGCCATTTTAGCAGAAATTTTTGTATTCCTCATGGTAACTATGGCCAATTCACCCGCTTATTAAAATGTATGAAAAAGTTACGAACTTCCTTTATGTTACAGAGGACTTTGCTGAGGGGCATAGTCTCGCTCCCGGAACTAGGCGTACTGGGTCGTTGGCAACTTTGCGGTGTCGTGTCGGTGTTTTGACCAGATTTACAACAACTTGTGCTATATAAAGAGAATATTTATTGTATCAAAATTAAGCTATCTCTGAAACAGTTCATGTACTGTTTTAAACCACAGACCGTGGCCACAGGCCTTACTCTTTTCTGGCTTTACATAATACTTCACGAAATTATTGTAAATTAGATATTGATATAACTGTAATAAAAATTACATAATAATAATTACTCTTACTTATATATAATTATATTTATATAAAAATCAATGGGACCGAATTTCGACTTAGTCTATTATCAGTCTGGATTATAGACAAGTCGGTGTACTACGTGATCCATTGCTTAATAAAAAAAATGTTGAATTCATTCGTACTGTAGTTGGAATAACTATAAGAATGTTGACCTATGTCGTATTAGAAAGAATAATTTCTCTATGAAAATTTTACTAGCATACTTAAAGATAAAACAAAAATATTTTATTGTAAGCAACAGTTAAGTAATCTGTTGTCATGTATCACACAATGATAAGTACATTTTTGCTCAGTATGACTTATTAATACATCGATTCTTTCATGTTTTAATAGTGCCTTCAAGATTTCTTAATGACTTATTTGCTTGTCCAGAATAATGAAATTGCAATTATCATATTTTGACCTATGAATTATATTATTATTAACTGTAAAGATTATTTCGGATTACCAAAAAATGCTATACAGAAATATCCTTACACTCTAGCAGCCTTAGGTGGTTCTTTACCCTGTCCATCGCGCTTACAACATCCCGCCATATAACAAGTAACTTCACGACAACGCTGCGGAAAGACCCCCGTACTTGTCGAAGTCATACCCAAACGCTCTTCAACGGCTTTCTGTATATTAATAATGGTATATGTGTAAAAGTAATTTCTTCATTGTAGGGTAGCGACAAAAACAAAAGACACGCTGAACTACGCGACATCTTAGAAATTTCGATTACCTATCTCTATACAGATTATATATCTATACATCTCAAGTACCAGCAAATCGGTCACTTCTCCCTCATAGTGTGAGACGTTTGATTTCATTGAATAAAAATTTAGAATATCGCACGTGTGTTGTAAATTGTTTTTCAATTGCAATATGCAACACACATGCTATATAATATATAAATAAACAATATCACAAACTTTTATAGGATGACAAGAATCTATCTTCTTAATAATTGTGAGCTCTTAAAAATATGTTTTAACGCCTATTAAAAAGACCGTATTATTTATTTTACTTCTTATTTAGCTAATTTAGTTAACGCATTTAAGTGGAATAGACGGAGCAGTTTGTTTTAGAACAAATTTAATCGAGAAACTTGAGTACCTCTGCTCTTACTTAACTTTAATCTTATAATATACTAGTAGGTAATACAGTGTTGCTTTGGCTTCAAAAACCTATATGAGACAACAATTTTTACAATAAAATCGAACACTTATGCTTCTAATGAGTAGCAACGCTACGAACATAATCGCATACGTGGTAGTTAATAATTTAAATATACCTTTAGATCACAATCTGGATTCTCTTTTAAGATATTCCAGAAATTACACATCATTTTTACTCCAGGGTCGTCAGAACAACAGTTCATATTGGACCCGCTTTTATTCATCGTCAACTCCTTGATTAGCTCGTCTAAAGCTCGGTAGCGACGAGCGAGGCAATCCGGAATTTCTGGCATATTTCTGTAAATAAAAAGGTTACGCAAGTGCTTTTACTGTATATACCTGTTGATAGAGGGCCTGAATTTGATGAAACTCATTATCTCTATCTCTATCTATCAGGCATCTTGGGGTTGCGTATCTTTGCTCAAAAAAACCGCATATCGTAACCTCGTAAAGCATGTTTGAGTGCATTAGCCACTAAATGAATGTAAGTAAAAAAACAAACCTTTTAATTATTTTTATATTGTGTACTGTATATTGTTTGGATATCTCCACTGGTTATTAATAATTTAGATTTTTAACATGTCCATGGCAAGAAAACAAATCTATTAAACACATTGAATTTTGAATGTAATACGGTTGCCTGTTGTGACAATTTTTTTGTAATACTTAAAAGACAACGATGACGATGACAGAGGAAAATAAAAACAAAATACCGTAAAAAGAGTTTCTGGATTTATAGTGTGTTTATAGTAATCTATTTCGGAGTCTCGATAGAAACAAACAGGCGAAAACCCTATATGAACACCATGGAGTTCTTTAAAAAGAATTACTGTAATGTTCTAATGTTACAAAATTACATCTAAAAAAATACAATATGAGGTAGGTATGTACTTAGGTTCTTAAAGTCCTCACACTGATAGCCACTAGGTAACCACTAAAAAGTCATGGTAGTTAAGTAATACTTAGGGTCTGTTTCACAATGTCCGGATAGGTTCCAAACAAGCTATTTATTACTTATTGGTAGGATAAACACTATTGTTGCGTTTCACGAATGTCAGATAGCGCTATTTGTCATGAATGCCAAGTATCTTATTCGGAATTTTTATCTTTCGAATAATTTATGTGTTTCATAGTTATTTGGCACTTTATGCATACATTGTGAAACAGGCCCTTAAAGGAATAAATTTAAAATACAGTATGCAGTCGTGAGTCGTGCCTCTCAGACTCACTATCATTTTTAGCGCCAATCGAGAATCGTAAATCATATTGTATGGTTGGTTCAAATTCAAGATTAGAAGGCACAGAACACAACACCTTCAACTATTCCTACAAAAATTTTATACGACATATTTATAACAGAC
This sequence comes from Pieris rapae, assembly GCF_905147795.1. Classification (NCBI taxonomy): domain Eukaryota; kingdom Metazoa; phylum Arthropoda; class Insecta; order Lepidoptera; family Pieridae; genus Pieris; species Pieris rapae. The sequence continues at coordinate 7,712,300 of NC_059511.1, read as the reverse complement.
TTCATTTATTCATGTATTCGTTAGGTATACATGAATAAATGAAGTATCGTATCGTAGGTTTTTTGTTCTTTAAGAATTTATTTAAAAAATTGTTGAAATGATTGTGTTATTTTATACGTATAGTGGTCGAAGGTTAAGCCACAGGCTACAAAACCTTATAGCCTGTGGCTTAACGTTTGAACCTACAATAAGCTAGGACTATGTGACTAGACTACTCACTAGTCACTACAGTAAAGTAATCTGTGGTTTCAGATTTGAATACATATGTATTTTTGCTATTCTTGATTTTAAAACTAGAAACTAAATTTACTCAGTACAAAGTACAGACTGATTATATTACCCATATCCAAAGATGTTTAGTATTAAAATTTAAAAAATGCTGATTCTATACTTCACAAAACAAACTACTTCATGTTTACTTAATTCTTATCATATTTTTTCAAACAATTAATAGCCAATGGCAATTATACCTCTTATCAATTTGCCACACTTGTTTATTAATTAAGTGATTTCTTATAATGTAACTATTTCTGAGTTATATCACGCAGCTAACTACGCATTAGATAAATTGTTTATTTGTAAAAAAGTTGCTTTGCTTTTTTATTTTTCAAAAGAATTATCGTATAAAATATACAGATGGATTCATTGGGGCCGGTAAGAATCCTTATAATCTATTTGGTACTTAATAAAATTCACAACAATAAAAAAGACATTAACCTATGATTTCTTAAGCTATTTCCTATTTTGAAAACTTAACATTTATTAGTTTCGATAGTTTATAATTTTTATCTTAAAATTACCTACTCAGATAATTTAAAATATTTCAGGAACATCCAAGAAATCTTATACCTGAATTATGTTCCCAATTTTACCATTTGGGATGGGTCACAGGCACTGGTGGTGGCATTTCAATTAAAGAAGGGTAACATTTATATTTTAATAAAACATGTTAAAATCAAAGACTTACCCCCTGATTCATAAAAACTAAGTTAGTGTTATTGCACCTCTAAAGTCCTTGATTGTCACTTCAAATAAAATTGTATTTAACTTTTCAAAGACAATCTTTTTGATTATAACATTCTAATTGCACTGTTTTAGTATTTTACAACAACTATACTTTAGTGGGCACACTAAAAAACAATTTTTTATTTTAAATTTCAATTTTTCCATTTACCAAAACATATTGACAAAATTCATAAATGACATGGTTGCTGTTTTTTTATATGTAAATATTTTTGTAATTACATGAAATCTAATCTTTGATTTAGGGACAAAATATACATTGCTCCATCAGGAGTACAGAAGGAAAGAATGAAACCAGATGACTTGTTTGTTCAAACAATTAATGATGAAGATCTGGAATTACCACCACCTGACAAAAAGTAAGGCAATGTTATAGCAGTATCATTTAAAAAAAATAACTTGTAGAAATATCTAGTGTAGGCTAATACAATATTTTTTTATGGTCCAGATTTGTTTTGGTTTATGACAATCAGTTTAGAATAAATTAATAAGTGACAGCTCAGTTCAGACTGACACTGATTTCATTGTATGCATTTCCGTAATCCCCCTCATTGGAGAAAAATGCAAGAATTTTTTTCTATATAAGTACTTACTGGATGTTCACACTGAGTGTATCATGATACTAGTAATAATAATATGATTGATGATACAAATGATTTTTCTTAGGTTAAAGAAAAGTCAATGTACTCCCCTTTTTATGCTCGCGTATCGTGAGCGAGGCGCTGGTGCAGTCATACATACACATTCACCACATGCAGTACGTTGTACACTGCTGTATGACAAGGAGTTTGTTATTACCCATCAAGAGATGATAAAGGTAGCTTACAAAAATTATTTTATCTTAAGTTTTTCCTGCATATCAATTCTTTGAGGGACCTATTTTTCTCTCGAGATCTTGTTTCAAAAATGCTGCCTTTACATGTTGGTTTTAATATTGAACCATTGCTGGGTTTTGCAAAGATTTTAGTCTAAGACTAAGAAAAAGAATGAAGACAAAAAAGAATAATTATATTTACTTAACATTCCAGGGTATAAAAGATGCCAAATTGGGTAGATATCTGCGTTATGATGAGAAACTAGTTGTTCCTATAATTGAGAACACTCCATTTGAGAAAGATCTAGCAGGTAGTTTGGGTGAAGCTATAGAAAAGTATCCTGGAACAAGCGCAGTACTGGTGCGAAGACATGGAGTCTATGTATGGGGTGATAGCTGGCAACAAGCTAAAACTATGTAAGTTCTTGATTTTTTATTTTTTATTATTTGTTGTCAAAACCCTTCATTACTTTAAATTTTTTTATAGACAAGTATGTAATCATCCTTCTGTGCCCGACACAAGTAAATTTTTTTTTGTTCTAACACATGATCTAAGATGGTAATCAGCATGAGGGTCCGTGATTACCTTCATCAAAGTGCCTGGATGACTTATGTGCTTCTGGAAGGAGCTATTCCGGCTTATTTAGCCAGGACTTGAGACACACCGGAACAAATATGAGTCTAAATGCAGAACCTGAGTCTACCAATCATACCATACCATCATTGTAGAAATGATTCTTTTATAGAACGATAAATACATTGGTTCCCAGCTGTGACAGGAACAGTGCACCTTTCGATAATCGCTTATGACAGAAAAAACAACAAGAAAACAGACCCTTCATCCAATTATTTTAACAACATTTAAATAAATAGTACTAAAAAATTATGTAAATTTCAGGACGGAATGCTATGACTACCTTTTTGAAATGGCAGTGGAAATGAAGAAACTAGGACTCAACCCAGCCTATAATCCTGAAACTGAGAAAGTTGAGAATGGTGTATAAAGTTTAAAGAAATCTCATAAAAGCAGAACTTACTAAATAAGAATAAATATTTTATACTAGTGTTACAGTTATATGAACTATTTTTGGTTAAACAATTGTATTTTATTGAAAACATCCTCAGAACGACTTATTAAACAATGATTTTTAAGTTATTATAAATAGATTATTTATAGATTTTTAAGTTAATATTTGATTTCTTTGATATTTTATCTTCAGCATTCCGTAGTATTTCTGTAAAAATACTTTCCGAAACAGCATTCATTGCTTTCCCTCTTTTCGTTTCATCTTTCTCGCTTTTAATTGTTCTTCGACTTATTCCATGAATGCTTGAGGCGCAATTTTTCGTAATCAGCTCTTTGATTTCCTCCAATTCCACTTTCGATATGACGTCATCGTCAAAAGCCAAATTTCTCTTTGCCAATTTGTATAGAGACATGAGGTCTAGTACAGTTTTGCTTTTCTTTTCATGTGCCTCTTTTCGTTTAAGAACTTTTCTTAAATCGTCTAAGTAAGGCTGATTTTCGGACATCTTGCCGTCTATTATTTCTACTTCTTTATCTGTTAAATTCTTTAAATCTTCACTAGCAATCTTGTATTTAAGTCTCACAGAGGACGGAATACATGCATCTGTAAATAATTGTATATAAATAATAGTCTCAAAATGAATATTTTCGACATATCACAAGTCGCCAATATGTGCGCTATCTGCTTTAGAGGTATGAGGCATTTATGCGGTCGGGGCCGACTGTTATGTATGTCGCAGCCTAGCCTAGTTAGCCGTTTAAATTACAGCCTAGCCTTAACTAAACGGCCTAAAAGATATTCAGCCGTAGCGTTTGTTTGAACATTTAATAAACTGGCTGGCCTAAGCATTAGAGTCATTATTTGGCAGAAATAAAGAAGATGAAACATATGACTTAAAACATACTTGAAGATTAAAATGCTTGAGTCAAATTCACATTATTATTGTCACTACACTCTTCCATTGTACTTCTTGTTTTTCATGACTTTGGAAAACCCCATCAAAGTTATGTTTTGCCAACGCCAAGTTTGAGTGGCAGAATGTGGAATTAAATTTAAATTAACAGGCAACAAGCTAAGCAAGTAATGAAACGTCATCGATCCAAGTCATTTGCCTAGCTGTTTGATCAACTGGCTGAACATCTTTCAGGCCGCTAGTTAAACGGCTAAGCAGCTAATTAAGCTAGTTGGCTGCGATATATACATTACTTAGCTATAGTGCCTGCCATAAGTTAACTACCGTCAGTAGTTTTTAAGATCTTTTAGTGTGATGTGACTGTTCGACTGATTGAAATTTTAAATATGTACCTTGAGCCTCAACCGGCTTAACAGAATAATACGTTCGTAATTTTTGTATGGGCTCAGAAGGCAGCTCGCCATTATTTGTATATTTCTTATAAACGTCGTATTCCACACAAACTACTTTTTCTTCGAGCCTTCTGACTTCTATGTTATCTTTTTTATACTTCATAAATTTTTCTGCTATTATTTTTACTTTTGGCACTTCGCTTATTTTTACTTCATCGCTAGAATATGTCTCTGGAAATCATTTGTTATGGTTTATGACTGGTCTGCACTCGAGACGGTATTAGCACACTCGATATGCATTACTAACTGCCGCACGCTATAGTCCGATACATAGAAACTGAAGATTACTTCAGAACATATGCAGAGACCTTAACTAGACTAAATAAAATATTTGAAAACAATCATGCAACAATCAATATAGCATTAATGTATCATGTTTAAATGTAATGCGAGCTAAAGTTAATAATATAATATACTAAAATCTCTAGCTACCATTTCTCTTAGTAACAAAAAAATTATCTATATCTTCAGTGTTATCAATATCCTGCCATTTAAAACCACATTCAGCTTCCATAAAAGAAAGTTTCTGGTTCTCGATCGGGTTATATTGGGATGCAGTTTCAACTTTTGGCGTTTCTCCACAGATCAATTTCTTTATTTCTTTAAGCTGGTCTATCGTACTCAGGTTTCTTGGATCGAAGCCGTATTGTTCAATCAGAAGATTTTGATACTAAAAAATATAAAATTACAAAAAACACCCTTCTAGTGGTTTTGGTTAGGTCACCTAGTTGGGCAAATTGATCCTTTTGAATATACGACTCATAAATTACATCACTCATCACTATACTGATGATACCGAATTATTTCCGAGATAAGACCAAATATAGGGATCAAAGATTTACAAAACATATTGTATGTCATTTCTTAAAACACCTTGATGCTTATTTTTTAAAAACTTAAGCAGCTAACAATAATAATATCAAAACAAATAAAGCAAACAACTTAGTACTAGATCATCATCAGCTTCCTCCACACACTGCTCAGTTGCATCAACCAAATCTGGTGCCACACTACAGCAACGATTTGTCATAGGTTTTTCACAATTGAAAATATTTCTTGGAGGTTTTGGAGGAAAGACCTCCTCAACTTCATGTTCTTTGTATTTGTAATCCTTTTTTGGATATCTATATAACCTACGTTGAAATTTATTCATTGTTTGAATAATTTCATGTAAAGAAAACCTAAATTTTCTACTGCACTAAAAATTTACTGTCACATTGTTGTTTTTTATTTGACATTAAAAGACTATGGTAAAAAAATTATTATATTTATTATAAATAAAGTAATCTTACAGCTAACATAAAATATAATAAAAAAAACAAAGACTAGCCTAAAATATAATTATTTTTAAAAGGAATACCAACTGTGCCTCTATACATATACAATTCTCGTAGTAGTTCTTATGTCTCAAAAGGATATGGCCAATAGATTTAGCTGGCAAGATTTTACTTAAATGCCTAAAATTCCTCAATCCCAACAAAGGGGTAATATTTAATATTTTGCAAAGGTAAAAAATGGCATTCAATATTTAGCTAGCATTAATATTTAGCTTCTATTTTGCTAGCTTAGTAAAATAGAAGACTATTTACGTATGGCGGATGGGACTACGGTTATAATGTTTTTTTTTCTTTACTCTATTTTGGCGTCTATAGGTGTACATTATATTATCTACATGAATAAATTATTTTTAAATTTGAGTGTTTGTAGTATTGAAAGAAATAACGCAAGTTAACTTAATATTTATAACTATTATAAAATCTGATAAAAAACAAAACGTTCCAATTTAAAACTTTATTCAATTTTTGTACATTTACTTTATTAATTTATTTAATACACATGTTTGACTTGTAAATTATATTGCTACCGTTTTATGTTAATGGGATTATACACAATAGTATTAGAACTGTATGGCCCTTTAGAGTTTGTTATTGTAAGTATCGTGAGTAAAACCCTCTCGCTTTGTGGAAGACTAGAGATGGCTGCCATTGCGCAATGCGGGCTTAAAATCTTTTTGACGACGCGACCATCAATCAGTAACTGCAAAAGTTGTATTAAACATAATGAGTCTTTTTTGACATAGATACATACATTTGAATCTAAGGATCAGAACTACAGGACCTAATAACAAAGACTCCTCAATTAAAATATTACTTACTTCATATCCTTTAATATTACTTATATTGTTTGGAATGTTCCATTTCGCTAGCACTGTATGATCAGAAATTCTTCTTATGTCGGAAAAACTAGCTTTGTTGTCTTCGTGGTTGAAGCTTATTGACTGTAAATTAAATTAATGAAAAATATGCAATCAATTATCACCGGGTATTTGCAATAAGTTACACCTTACTATGATATCATGGGTTTACGTTGCGTATTATTTAACTCAGATTTAAGAACAACCCTTGACACTACTTTGTCCCAAAATATTCTCACATTGTCATGTGATTTCCTATCCTAATAATTATGAAAATCAATCTTAACATCAAATATTTAAAAAAACGTTAACGGTGTAACGTTTTTTTAAATATTCTACTAATATCAGTACTAAAATTGTAATAACCGGTACCTTATGAAGTCTTTGGGAAGTCATATTATTCTCTTCTTGAGTTAATTCCTTCCGGATTTCTTGCGAGATGATTCTAATAATTTCCTTTATATTAACTTCCAAAGATAGTTCATCACTATTATGACTTAGGATTGGACGTGATTCTAAGAAAACATTTTTTCGCAAAACGTTCCAATGTAGAAAATTTTCATTATTCTAAAATGAAAAAAAAAGTCTATAAGATTTTAAACTCTTTCTTTAATTTGTACTTTTATTTTCTGATTTTGGAATGTTTTATTAAGGCATCCGAGGTTGAGATTTGATTTCTGCTGCATTAAATATGCAAAATTATTATAAATTCATTATATACATACCTTTACTTCTGGGGATGATGGAAGATCAATATTTTCGAAAGTGGTGTACAAACTCTCCATAACATTTGTTTCCGTGTTTTCATCCTTGTAAAAATCGGCATCCCTAAATGTAATTTCTGTATTTATATTTTCATTTTGTGGTCTCTTAGCATTTTGGGTGCAAGTACTTTTACTAAACATAATCGCGCGATGAAAACATGGAAAATCTGTTTCTGCATATTTATTACTCTTTATTCTAGAAACTGATGTTATTTTTTTACAAATATCACTAGGACTTCTTTGTCTCTTGCAAGCATTAACAGTACCATTATTTATTGTTAAATAACTGTTGACCTCTGGTACAGTACAACAGTTGGAGATAGCATCACCAAAAATATCTTCGTCACCTAACACACAAGACGATGTAACGTATTCTATGTTTTCTAATAAATTGTGACTACCCAGGATAGGCTTCAATATTGTTTTGTTGCTATTCGATGATAGACAGGTATTAAGGGAAGCCTTGTAACTATTACCAAATAAATCTGTCTCGTTGGATAGAGATATTCTATCACCGACATAGTACAATTTATTTGATTCTTTGTTGTGTTTGAAATGAACTCTATGATTTGTTTTATCATCAATCGTACTACTATTTACAATTTCATCATATAGTTTCCGTAATCTTTGTGAAACACTTCTAAAATCGTTATTTGCTGCTTCATAGCTTTCTAATAACCCTCTTAGTTTTGTTGTAAATTCTTGCGCTTGGAGTAATGTTGTCTGAATGTTTGCATAATCAAACAATTTAATCGAGTTCTTCGGCTCTTCTATTCCACGTGTTCTTTGGTTTTCGTCGTAGAGTGCATTAAAAAACGGTAAAGTTGCTGATTTTTTAAAATAATTGTTGTTGATACTCAATTGTTCAGCATCTAAGCTATTGAGATTCTCAGGAACTACAAGTAATGTAGATGTCACGGGATCCAGTGCCGCTGAAAGTTGCGTATTTAAAGATGATGAATGTTTACTGTTGCCCTCATTACAAACAGAACTTGAGCCTTCGCTAAATAGAGCGAAGTTCCTGATAATTGAAGCTACACAATATAATTTCTTACGTTGGGATAGTAACAATTCAGTGTTATTTCTCTTGAGTTTATTGTTTCTGTTAATGCTATTCTTCGAGTCTGGATGGGTAGCAAAATGATTTACTTCTATTATACTATTATTATTTGTCTGTTTAGAAGTTACAGCTTCACACGAGCTCACATTTTGGCTACTTTGTGTAGCGGGGTGGGTAATAGATTCAAGTAGCAACAATTCTGGTCGCTCTTTAAAATATGACGCTGTATCATTTGGTAAGGATTTATTTTGAATAATGTTCCCGATATGATTGTTTACATAGTTTAGTTGTTGGCGTTTACAAAACTCGCAATTGCAGTAACTAGCTTTTGCATTATGTAGTTGTGATACATCTGCTATTTTACCTAGTGACGTAAGATCTTTGTCGTCCAAAAAATCACCTGTATTATAAGCATTATCACTGGATTTATTTTGATATGGAATAAGACCGCTACTATGACGACAAATTTTGTTTGGTAGTGATAATTGAATATATTCAGCTGCAAACCTATTTTCTCTTTGTATACATTGAGATGGATCATCCCCCATACAAAACTGTTGTTGAACATTAGCACACATCGAAATAACATCTCTATTATAATTCCTCTTTATTATGTCTGTATCTTCTAATAAAACGTTACGTATATCATATTCATGATGACCTCTATCAATAGGTTTCGACATAACGTGCTTTTGCATTGCACATCTACAATTTTCGCCATCAGACTGACATGATTGATTTGTGCACGAATTACATGGGCAAATAGCACGTGCAACTGTTCCGGTCGAGCGTTCCTGTGATAAAGCTGTTGTGCCGTATGCAGGAATACAATTGGAGCATTCACATGGAGAGTCGCAACTACAAGTAGTATTTCGGTTACTTTGACTGACAGAGGCCACTATGTAGCTTCGTCTCAAATAGGAAGGCTTAAACTTGCATTCGAAACATGCACACGGTGCGCAGTTGCAATTTTTCGACAATGATTCTGTACACGTAAGACAGTCACATGGTTTACAGCTGCAGGTTTGTTGCCATTTTTTTACAACACCTTGACAGTCTTTTCTATCACAACTTATGCATGGACACCCAACATGTGGTTTTTCCTTTAGATGACTCCCAACGTAATTATATAGTTTCCTACAGTCATCACATTGACAAGGTTTGCACGAACATGTACTTTTTCGTGTGGAGAGGGGAGTTGTTGGAATACATTCGCAGACTTTGCAGCTGCATGCATTATATATTTCCTTTAGTTTTGTATAAATATATTCTGTCACGTTTTTTATTTCTGGTCCCGAACTCTTGTAAGGTTCGTTATTTGGTATGCAATCGTTAAAATCTTGAATGCAGCCTGCTTTCATTATTTGAGCACTTAAATGCGCCGTGTTCTCGCTTAAATTTCTTGGTGTTTTCGCTAATTTTACATCACTAAAGCTGTCCTGAAATTTGTAACTATCTGGACCTATTGACTTACAACTGATGCTGGACTGAATAATCGTGTTAACTGTACCATTTTCGGAATTTTTTTTTTTGCTATAGGTGATTTTAGTACAAATATCCACGGTTCTGTTTACTTGGCTTATCACGCGGTTCATGTCAAATTTAGGTTTAGTTTCCTGTATGGCTTTCTTGCTATTGTTGCAACAGGATTTTGATTTTTTAGGACAGTTACACAAATTGTTATCTGGGCTTCGTCTAAGAATGAAACATTTGAGGGAATCGCATTCGGGACATGAGCATTTAGATAAAATGGACTCGACTTTACGAGATTCAGATGAGTTTGATGTTTCCACAGGTAGTTTGACCCTTTGAAGTTTAACGTCTTCTACCATCATGCTTTCGACCGACTGCTTGAAGCTGAGGAGCAACAGTCCTTGTGGTAGAGACTCGTTGTTCGAATTACCTGTAAAAGTAATTTGTATGATATTTGTATGTACCAATGTTACCAGTTTACATTTCCTGATACTTTATTACATTTATGTTTACAGACAGATATAATTAATGTTTAGGGAAATTAAATTAACGTGGGGTTTACATGGTTGATGTAATAAACCAGATTTATATTTTGTTATTAATATTTAAACTTCAATATTTGACATTTCCGATTGACGTTTAACTTTTTAAGCCACCGATCTTTTTTTCGTAAAAAGTATTTCATGACGATTTATCATTTTTGTTCTATTTGTTTGTTTGTTTTTGTTTTTATCAAGTTGAATTAAATTAAAATATGTTTTAAAATGATATTTATGGTATTCTTATCACGCCTGTCTCTCAAAAACTGTAACACGCACATTTCGTTATTTCCAAAAAAAATTACCAGATATTTTTTTTCTCCGTAAGTATTGTATTTGCTTATATCAGATTAAGTAAAGCAATTTTTAATAACTTGTTAAAATATTCAAGTTTGAACCGCGGCCTTCAAGCTACAGAGCAACTTGTCCCAATGTTTCAGGAAATAAAACTCCAACTAAGTTAAATATCCATTTATTTCATCCATGAATTCGTTAAATAAAATGTATTTAATACTTCAATGCTAATGATACTCTAGTACAAATGATCGATTTGCAAATTATTATTATTTACATAAAAAATCGAAACACAATTGGCACGGAAGAAACTCATGTCGAAGAGGTACAATGTCTTGTTCGATACAATGTTAAATAGTATTTAGTAAGTCTATGTTTATTATACAATGTATATACAGTTTTTCTATATTAAAGAAGGCACCAGAGTGAGGTCGGTGGAGGCCATTCCTGAAACAATATTTTCATATATATATAATACATACTAAGGGCTGACTCCGCGAACTTCGTTTTGCCTTAATATGTTTTTTTACTAAGCCTTGATTGTTATTAGCTGCATACCACCAAATGAAACATTTTTCTTTGCTACCACATAGTAACTGTTCACTTTTTCGAAGTAAAAACCAAGTACTAAAAAAAGTATTTTGTTCATATTTTTCAAATTTTTCTTTTCAAAAAAACATTACTAACTTAACTAACAAATTGGGCTTAGCAAAATATTTCTGGCTTTCTTATTTATTTAGATATAGAATTATATATCGGTTTTTATCCATAGAGATCCTGGTTTCAATTCTATAAAACAATCCACGCTCATAGTCACAGAGCTGGAAGGGTCGGGTCAATAATTGACTGGGAACCATCGAATTCCAGGTCGCAGAGAAGATAAATTTTTACGGACGTAGATATTAGTTCTACGATACATTAAGAGCCGGAAACATATAGATAACCTTTTTTTTAAATTTAGAAGCATAATAAAAATATTTAAGACTTTTTTACATAAGCTTGCATCAGAAGAACCATTAATTACTGAAGTTTTACTAACGAAATTATACCTGTACTCACGTAATTGAAACCCGTTAGATGGCTTTAGACGTCCGTGCTCCAAACTATCGCATTCGTGCCCAACGCACATGACGGACAATTCTGTAATAAAATAAGTTAACTTGTTAATGTATGGATATAAACAGATTTAGAATAATTATGATATTTCATTATTATACGATAAAAAACAAGTGGAACGAGACAAGACAACAGGTCAGCCTTCTGTGCCTATAACATGTGGGTCTAAGACTTCTTCAAGATGTTTACCTCTTTTGTACGAGCCAGTGTCAATGCTCACATTCATTGGTTCACGGGGTTCGAACCTACAACCTCAGGGATGAGATACGCATGCTGAAGCCACTAGGCCAATGCTGCTAACGCTTTTGCTATGCGATTCAAATAAGAGTAAAATATTAATGAAATATAATTCAAATGTATTTTGCTATAAGTTTAAAAAAATAAAAATTTTACTAAGAGCGAAATTATCGAAACTAATTTTATAAGAAATACTTACAACTATACTTTCTATGGCGTTTGCCAACTGCTCTTCCATTATTTTAACGTCGCCATGTTCTAATACTTCCTGAAAAAAAATATTTATTTTATTTTTCTTCGTGATTTCTTTATTCGTAGAAACATATTTATTTATATAGGTTCTGTCAAATTATATCAAACAATAATATCAATAACGCAAAAACACCACAATAAGAAAAGAAAAATAATTTAAATGTGCCGAAAAAGTTTCTTCCAGGTATGCATATAAACGACGTAGTTATCGTCAAATACGTAATGTATTAGTAATTTAATCTTTAAAAAAAAAATTCTTACAAAATTGAATCAAAGTAACGAAATATGTAATGATAATGTGTGGTACTGGTAGCACTAAATATGTATTAAAAAGAATTACCTCCTGACAAATCTTAACAGTAGGAGCGAGGTGTGGGGCCGCGGCACATAAACTGGCAGCTGCGCAGGCGCAACTAACACTAGCGAGCCTTGCAGCGCCGCGCACTACGCCTGCGTTGCCACACCATCGACTTTCGTCTTTGCCGTATGGCACTGAATACGTCATTGATGATACAGCGCGTTGCCATTCCTACGGTCATTTATGAGATACAATTTATATAAAATGTTCGCGACTCAATTAAATGTATGAAATTGCTTAAATCTTGCTTGCTTGTCTAAAATTGCTTTTATAAAAATGTATTTTGAACCTATTCCTGATACGATTATTACGATGTATTAAACACAAATCAGTGTTTCAGTTAGAATAACATAATTCATATTTTCTATGAATTATAGTTAATATTAACGCATTTTAAGATAACATATCCTATATATTATGTATAATCCGGGTGTATTTTATGAAATCCAATATTCCATTTAGTCGACAAAAGTCATTTAGATCAACTAAATTATCGACATAGGAGACGTAATTCGGATATTTGAATAAAATTGTGACAAATTATCTCGACTCCCTGAAATGATAAGCAAAAACCTAAAAAAAATGATAAACCCCAACCACGATTAGAGGCGGATTAGAACGATATGGACTCTAACGCAAGTTTAGTGACAATTAATAAAGCTACTCACCTCCGTGTCAGTCTTCGCGTCTGCGTCTCCTATGGACCTAATGAGCTCCTTCGATATGGCCATCAAGAGGTAATTTGTGATCTTCGATTTAGTCTCCTCGGTCACTTCGCCCTTGTTAGGAACAATCTCTTTGCACAGTTTGGTCAAATCGTCATCTCCGGCATTGTGTATTCGGTCAAACAAGTCCTCTATCAACTGGCTGACCAGTTGACTCCTCATGGACGGACAAGAGCACCTCGAATCTGACGTTATGTAACTCATACTGTGATGCATTCTCCCAAAATCGCTCTTCGGTGCAGGATTGTATATCGAATAGCCTTCGTCGACATATTCCGTCCTATCCGGTTTGAGGTCTCTGGACCCATGATACGTCTGTCGCATGGATTCACTTCGCATCTCTTCCAACTCTTCAGTCTTTATGGACAATTCGTGACTAATTGTTTTTAATTTATCGTCACACTTGCGCTTGCACTGATTCAGTGCTTTTTGCGTCAGCGCTAACTGCTTTTCCAGTGATTCAACCTGAGAAAATATGTCTCCTTAGATGGTTGAAGTCTTTCCATGCAATACATCACTTCACATGCACTGTCTTCGTGTAACGAGCGGAACAAACGTGGAAGCGGACATGCGAACTTACGAACTAATAAGCGGAGGCGCAATTGTTATTTCATGCATTATCACCGTAATTAGCAGTGGTAACGAGCCAATTAATGAGAAAAGTACAAAGGTGCATCAAGATAAAATACGGGTGCAAAAGTAGTGATCTTGGATTTATTGATATGAAAGAGTGTATAAAACAAAACCAGAGATCAAAGATGTGCAAAAACTAACCTTTTAAAAACAATTTCAATAACGAAAATGAACGAAAAAGGTATCTATTTGTCTCTTTCGATCACAGCGAAAACACAATTTGACAGACAGAGACAAGAGAACACTTCAAAAGATTGCAATTAAACTGATTTCATTTTAATTTTATTAATTGTACCACGAGAGTTAAGGATACTTAAAAGTTTATGAATAGTATTAGTATTAAACCACACCAAAAGAGATATAGCAAAAAAACTTACCTCTTCCTTAAGCTCGCTGTTAGTGACTTCCAGTTCTTGATTGTTCTTACAAGCCCTGGACAATTCTTTCCTGATAGAGTCGAGATCTCCAACGAATTTAATTTCGGCCTTCTTCGATGTGTCACACTGACACTTCAGGTCTTCATCCAATTGCTTGTTGATTTTGCGAAGATGCTCCACTTCTTTCTGCAATATTGAGATAGATATAAGTAATACAGTAATAATTATATTACGGTAATACTCAAAACTTAATTATGAATTAATGTCTCAATACTATAACTAACTGGTAAAACTTATTTTTTTAAAAGGTCTAAGCCTGACCATCGCCCAAGTTTGAATTAATTATGGAATTACTCGCAATAGTAACATTATCATTTAAATTGTGGCGTCCAGGGGTGTATGACAAAACCGACAGGCGTGACTCACTGAAGCCAAACAATTAATTTGTATGGAAATGGTCACGTGACTAAGCATGAACAATAGCAATCATACAAGTGCCATTGACGGTAGAGCGTCACGCTCGTCGTGAAGTGATTTTTTTCCCAAGTCCCAGATAATGTTACATGTTAACCTCAACTTCCTGCACTTTGCACATATAAATGCGACTTATTTTTCTATGCGTCCAAAATTTTTTTTAACTTAGGGATGGTGGAGTACAATAAATTTGAAACAAGATGAGACTTAAAAGTCTTGTAAACTTGGCGAACAAGTCCAAGCGTTCCTAGTGGCGACTGCGAAGGCCAAGGTTATTTGGGATGCAACAGACTGGTTATTGTTTGCGCGCCAATCACCCCACAACGTCACCACAGATATACTAACACTGGTTGTACAGATCCCCGTTAATAAAGACGTCGTGTTTACTAAATGCTGTCTGCGATACTACCAACAGCTTCATACGTTCGTAGAATTAGTTTACAGAAGCGACGTTGAGTATCCTATGTATTTAGTATTACATAGGAATTTTACTATATATTTATTTAGACATTATCGTATTTGTTTAGACTGTAAGGATAGTGTATGTAGCTTTGTGAATAAATAAATTTTGTTTTAGTTAAAATCTTACCTTGAACTTAGTTTCCAAACTCCTGAACGTATTTTCAGCTTTCTTAGCCTCCACATCAGCTTTCCCGACCATTGCAGTTAGATGTGTGTTCTGTGCCTTCAGGGCTTTCGCGTCTCTCTCAGCCTTCTCTAACGCTATCCGCATTCCCGATTCGGATTCTTCGATTTCTCGAAGCTTCTTCTTCAATGGTTCTATGCATCTCTTCCATTGATCACGTTCCGATTCCAATTTCTTAACCTTAAAAAAAACATATTTTATTTCCCCAGTCACGGAATAGATAGATCTAGAATAGTAGAATAGTAGGTAATAGTAGATCATTTTTCGAAAAATAACATACACGCATATTCTTTTTTATATTAAAAACATTACTTTTAGTTCTTTCCATAACCAACGCAAATTTCATATGTAAAAGGATATTTTATTACCTTTCCTTTAAGCTGAGTTTCCGTGGCTTGTGACTCTTCTATCTTCTTCTTATACCCGCCCTCCATATCTGCCCACATATCATCTGCTTGAGACAGCATCTCCAAGTACGCCGTCTCCCTTCTCTCTAGTTCAGAAATTCTGTTCTGCAACTCTTTCTCGCTGTGTAGTAATGCTCTTAATTTGCTGCTTGTTAACGGATCTGCTGGGAGCTAGAAAATTAAAAAGAACACTTTATAAAGACCCAACAGTAAGGAGGGTATGTATAGCGATTAGAGATCGCTGCAATGCTATGATCTGTTTTTGTTGTTAAAGTAGTAACTATTATTATTATTTCTTATGGAACTGGGGGCAAACGGGCAGGAGGCTCACCTGATGTTAAGTGATACCGCCGCCTTACGATTACCTTAAGATTACGAGAGGCCAAGTTAAGTGATAAAATTTTATTATTATATAAAAATTAATACCTTTTCATCTTCTTTTTCCTTCCGTATCTTCTGTTCTAGCTCTTCTATTTTCTCCTCAATTTTGTCTTTCTTCACATATGCACCATTCTCAGCAGCCGCGATCTGCCTCCTCGCAGTGTCCAACTCCTGCTCCAGCTTCATAATCTTTGCTTCCAAGCTCTTCCTCACTTGTCCCGTTTGCTGTTCTATTTGCTTCTTCTCTGCTAATAATCTGTAATGTGATTTTATTTTTGGTGTACTTATATTTAAAAAAACTTTTTCTTTTGAATTTCAGCTTATCTTATCTAGAGAATCATATAAAATAAACAAATTGATCAAAGAATATTTTAAAAGTACTAGAGAGATAACGGCATACACCATTTATGATTCGTGTTCACAACTCGATTAAAGCCATACATATAAAATTATTTAGCGTTTATTTATGTAATATACAGGATCAAGTTAAAGGGTTAAAGTAATTAAGAGCAAAAAACAGCTTATACTATTTCACTAAAAATTATAACAGTATATATATAGTTTTATCATCGAAATATTATTTACGAGAGGTGAACCCTACAGGTATTTTTCCAAAATGGTCAAGCACATTTTTTTAAAATACTCAATAATTTCAGGCTTTTTAATATATTTTTGTCGTTTTTTGCGGTGTGTACACTATTTATAAGATTTTCCAACTCGACCGTAAAAATTAAATTATTGATGCTAGTTCTTTTTATTATTATAAACCATTTCCTTGCAAAAATATTTCAAGAACAAATTAAGCGAAATCGGTCCAGCCAAGCGTCCATTTATATATTTATTTAGGTAAATATCACTGTTACTAAAAATTATATGACTTACTTCGTAACTTGCTGTTCCAGAGCCTTGATGTTACCGCTGGTGAATACAGATCTGCAAGGCTTTTCTACGACAGTTCGCATCTGCTTTATGGTCGCTATTGCTCTCTTGGTGTCGTGGTCGAAAGGCCCCATCCGACTTATGAGGGCTCGCTGAAAAAAAAGTCGTCTAATGTTAAATTATGTGGTGGCCATAAATACGCGAATACGTTGTCGGCTTTTGAGAATTGGTATACTGATTTCTGGGCCCTAAGTCGTACCGAAATACCGAATTCTTTATTTTATTTTAATAAAAAGTCGAAGCTTTACATAAATTTTTATATTTATTTTTAATATAGTATGTAATTTAGTATACTATATATTAAAATTATTGTTCGTCATTAATTGTGTACATAAAAATATTAACCGAAAATTTCATGTTCGGGAAAACCGTCTGAATCTTTTTTTCTTAAAATTATTTATAATTCATAATACTACCCGTAAATTAATGCATTTCTAAAATTACCTGACTTCCCATATTGACTGTAGCGCCAATAGCACGAATGACGTTCCATGCTATCAAAGCTGGTACTGCGCGCTCCAAACTGCTTAACCGCGCTAGGATTTCATTCTGCAAGACACAACTATTAATTGTACATGTAACAACTACAAAATGAATGGACCGATTCTGATGCGGTGTTTTGAAGAAAACAGGATTTACGTATTCTGTTTCGATGGATCGTTTTGATACCTTAAAAATCCGAATTATCACTACATATTATAAAACAAAGTCGCTTTCTCTGTCCCTATGTCCCTTTGTATGCTTATATCTTTGAAACTACGCAACGGATTTTCATGCGGTTTTTTTTAAATAGATAGAGTTTATATGTATAATAACATCCATTAAATAGTGGACAATATTGTTATTTTTGAGGTTTCTAATG
The DNA here is from genome assembly GCF_905147795.1 of Pieris rapae. NCBI lineage: Eukaryota > Metazoa > Arthropoda > Insecta > Lepidoptera > Pieridae > Pieris > Pieris rapae. The sequence continues at coordinate 7,694,339 of NC_059511.1, read as the reverse complement.
TGATGTCGTAAATAATTACATATTTTCCGCTTACATTGCAAACGCAGGCTAAACCCTACGAGTTTTATCAAAATAATGTACTAAGTATTGTACACATTGAAAAAGTCTACAGAAAAGTCCATGATGGTATATATCTATCTGTTATGGATAACCCACAATAACTTTCTTTTGTCATTTACTTTTTACGACAAATAATGGCTAATTTTCGAAGCGATTTTAACCAATACAGCATTAATCCTTAACCAAGAAGATAAACGAAGATACTCGAAAAAAACATGGTACACTATGGTTAAATCGTTAAATTTGAAAATGTTACAAACGACGAAATTTAAATACACCGTAATCAATGAGACATCTGAGCTGGAATTTGGGAAACTAATCCATCGGTATTTATATCTTTTCCACTGATACAAATACGTAAATAATTTTCCAAGTTATGCGTTGATTGACTCTCATCAATAAAGAGAACTGTTCGCATTTAAAAAATCTAAATTAGTGCTTAGCTGGGAATCGAACGCACCATTCCTTGAGTCGTTAACCTCAAGCCATGGCTCAAATAGCCTTTACCTCTCTCTTTTGCAGTGAGCACTCCCTCTCGGCGAGCTCTTGAACGAGCCTCTCGGCTTGCGCCCGCGAACACTCCCTTTGTTCCGTCATATCTCTCAATTGCGCTGAACACAACTCGTAGTCCATTTCCAACCTGAAATATTAAAATATAACCATATATTTCTTAGGTACTTAAAGGAAAAATTGACCAAATACCGCAAATACGTCACAAATAATTCTACCTTTTAGAAGAATCAAAGCGTTGATTTAAGTAATTGTATTGAAGTAATACTTATGAAATATCTTAATATGATACAGAGGACATGGTTTTTCGTTTGTAATTAATTGTAATGTTTGGAATTATTTGAATAGCAGGATAACTAAAATATTGGAAAATCATGATTTTTCATTTGTAATGAATTGTAATGACTGTGATTATTTGATTAGCAGAATAACTAAAGTATTAGAAAATTTACGAATTAAAATAAGAAGTTGTCCAAATGCAAATTAATGTTTATGTGTTTCGTTGCTGTCATGTTAGCAATGTTAGCCGGGTCAGCTAGCAGTCAGTAAGCATGTTTTATTTTAAAATGTTAACCAAACGACGCATATTATGTACGTATACAAGGACAATGTACTAATAATTATTTTGTTTGTTAACGTGTGTGGGAATGTGCAATCTGTGGCTGCGTTTTTATGTGACCTTAAAAATCTATCAAATTTCTTCAAAGATACGCGTTTGGAGATGATACGACTAGGCTGGCGTACTCAGTATTATATATAAACAATACGTTTAAGTAAATTATTTTGTGCATAGTTTGTGCTAAAAAAAACAGAAACCGCTCAGATCAAACGACTTCTATAATTAGGTACATTTTAGTTTATAAGCAATATCGTAATAAATTTAAATAACAGCTAATGGCTTAGAAATAAATGCATCTCATCTTTACTGATAGAATGCTGGCTGTAATAGCGGGAAAGATGGATTGTATACATTGTATATTGTATATGGTTATTGTTGTATTAGTTACAATATTGTCCTAAGTATTATTATAATATTTAGGACTATTATATTGTAACTAACACAACAATAACCATATGATTGTCTGTTTTAATAAATAAATTATTATTATATATATTTCTACAAAATTTTCAGTCTCCTACATTAATTCCACGCTAAAATATGCGTAGTTTAACTACACGCCGACATGCTAACTAAAGACAAAATCAATATTTACAAAATACAAATATGTCAGAATATACATACTGTTGCCAATGTAATCGTGTATCATTTTCTATTTCCTCCAATTCACAACATTCTTCTTCGAGTCTTTCGTATTTGTCATGAAGTTCGTTTAGTTGCGATTCAAGGTCCTGTAAAACACAGTATATAATTATGTATGAACTTTGATCTGACAAAGAAAAATCAAATATTATAAAAACGACAAGTATATTAGTAATAAATTAACCCTGACGAGAGCCATTTAGCTCATAATAATATTTTATATTCAATACAATTTCCTATATAAAAGCTGATGTTGATTGAAGACTCCACCCTAGCAGTTAATGAAAACTGGTACATATTTTATTTACTTATATATCCATCAAATCCAACTAGTGTTACCTTATACAAAAAGCATACATATAAAAAAGCAGGTTACATAACTTATCAAGCCAGATTATCCCTAAAAAGCGTTTTCCTTCAGGCAATCCTTTTTGGAACAATAAAAACAAATATTTATAGAGGGTTAAGCACAAGAAGTGCATAAATAATAAAAAAAACATATGAAAAATGAAAAGTAAAGGTTAATGAGTAACAATTAATTTATATCTATTCACGAGGCAGAAGATAAATGATTAAAAAGTAGATTTTCAAATAAATTAAAGACAACTCGTCTGATATCAGGTGGTAAAGAGTTCCAAATACTCCTAAATAGTCAGCAACCTCAGAGGCAGGCGTTTTTCAGTTGTATCTAAAACTACAAAGTCTAATCTAACTAAAGTCTAAACTTACTTGTATCCTATTCTCGAGCAAAAACTCCTTCTGTAGCCGTTGCGCTAATTTCGCCTCTTTCACGTCTTGTGCCGCTTCGTATATCGAGATTTTCCCCTCCAAGAACTTGAGTCTCCTCTCGTAATACTGCTTGTGTTTCTTCCCTAACTTCACACACTTACATTCTAAACAATCTTCGTTAAGCGTCCTATTTCTACTTTGCCTCTCTAACTTCTCTCTTATGCTATTCAGTCGTTGTATTTCGGTGTTTAATTCACCGGAGCATTCAAAGCTATCGTTGAGGTCGGTCTGAGTTTCTTTGCTCTCAGTTTCGACTCCTTCAAATATTCCGCTCTCTTGTAATATGTTATTTGGTTTTCTTTCCTCACAGAGGCTTTCGAGGGATTCGGTTCTATCCTTTTGCTGATAGGGTGTGACGGTCGCGATCGCTTTGTGTGTTTTGTGCGATATATCGGTTTCCGTTCGTAATCTTACGTCACATATTTTCTTCGGTTTTGCCTGAGTGAAATTTGTTGAATAATTTACATGATTGATAAAAGCCTATTACTATTTTAAGTTTTGGTTGTTTGTGGAAACATGAAATTGTCAATGTCAATATTTCATGTATCCAAGAGATTTTAGAACAGAATAGCACTAATAAGGTTATATTTAGTATAAAATAAAAGTATAATCTCACTTGGATTGATATTGAAATTAATTAAAAAATCAGTTTGTTAATATTTTCTATATACATAATACATATATATTTAAAAAAAACTGAAAATATGATATTCGAAAATGTATAGGTTACCTGATAAGACTCGTCTTCGCTGACGGAGCTACTAAGTGCCTGATAGTTATATAACATCATCAGAACTTGTTCCAAGCAGCTCCTATCATCTGCCGACGCATTAAGGATCATCTGTTCGAGATGTTCCTTCACTGGGTTGCTCTTCAAAGAGTCACTAGCTTCTGAATTTCTATCCAAAATATCCAAAACTTGCGCTTTGGCAAAGTCTTCTTTGAAGTCGTCATGCGGGATATTCAAATGCCGTCGGGGGTTGCAAGGGCTGCTCGGTGTATGTGGAGATTTATACCCAGAATCCATTCGCTTAAGTTCTGGGGATGCAGAGTCCTTTATTCGGGAGCCTGGGGACACGCAGCCCGAATCCGAGTCTGTTAGGTTGTCCCTAGCGCCCTGGAAATATAAATATTGAAATGTTAGAAGAAACATAGAGGAGTTTGACTTGAAATTTATAAATAATTCAAATGAGTAACATGTGTTGATACATGTCGAAAGGAAATTAATGTAAGCGAAATTATTTTTTTAAAGTTAAACATAATTTATCAGTATTTTTGTGAAATATTTTAATGTTGCACGTTCTACAAGCTACGATCCCGTGTACCTACAAAATTATTCTTATCGTAATATTTATAGATTTATCATTCTTCCTAATGGCAATAAACTATGTAATTTGAATTACACTAGGTATAGGCGTATAAATTACAATATTTATTTTAACTTTGGTAACATTCGCGTGGGTTAATCGTAGCTACTTTTGGGCACTTGCTGCCTACTGTCGCTCCTATTTTAGTAACACTGTCTTATCTTAATATTATGTTTTGTTACACAAAGCTCCTTTTAAATCGATAAAGATCAGCAATTAGACATTAGTACTCAACAAAGACCGTGTAATTCTTAAATGCTAAATTATTTTTTTAAAAAATTAACTAACCCTGTTATTCGTTTTAAATAAAGTACTCAGTAATTAGATTACTTTAGTTAAAATAGTGCAATTTGTCAAATTTCGTTCTTATTAATAATTGATTAATAAATATAATTTATACATCACTTTCATTTTAAATTTAAAATAAATATCACAAAAACTTAGTAATTTAGTTGGAACAAACGATTGTTTCAAAACGACTATTTTAAAGTAAATCAAGACGAAACCTCCGCAATATTTCAACTCTATCGCAGTACACATTTCGCGTTTCCCTACTTACAAATAAAAATAGCTGAAGAGAAGGTATGTTGATTTGTATGGGTAAGTACAATTTCTGAACTGAATTTAATTCGCTTACTACAGAAAGCCTAATAATGAAGTTAAATTGACTAAAGTGAAATCGCAGGGCATAATGAAAAGCCTAACCACAATCTAAGACTGTGAAAACAGTCACAGAAAACTCTACACATAATCAAAGTAATTAACTTAGCTAGTCTAAGTAGTTACTTGTGGTTTACTTTCAATGATTGTGAAGAAATTTAGACTAATATTGTAACAGATAAATTCGTAGCTAGCGTACCAGAACATGTAGGTTAATATGCATTTTAAAACAATTTTCTATTGATAGAAAAATGTTCGATATGGTCTTATAACGCTTATTTGTTAGCTGTCTATTTACGATCGCAATCAACAAAAGGAATTGTTTGGTATACAATTTTTATGGAGCACTGATACATAAAAGAAAAAGTTTACGAATGTTTTAATACTTATTATATTTTTTTCTAGAACAGGAGGCACACCTGATGTTAAGTGATAGTGCCGCCCATGGACACTCTCAATGCCAGAGGGCTCGCAAGTGATTTGCTGGCCTTTTAAGAATCGGTACGCTCTTTTCTTGAAGGACCCTCAGTCGAATTGTATTGTGTAGACTATACTATCTTTTATAGGCACATAAAAATAATTAGTTTAAAACGATTTATCGAAATAAATATATAAAACAGCGATGGATATAAGTAGTTACTTGTTCACATTATATAAAATGGGTCAATACAATTTGCTACTATAGAACAGATTCATATGGTTTCACGTTTGATACGCACTGCTTCCAACCAGCATAGAATTTAATTGCTTTACTGACGGAAATAGGAAACGGTAGCATACAGCCCGAAGTGACGTCATAAGATTAGAAACCTAGCAAGACGTCTTTAAAAAGAACACTTTAAGGCCTACTGTAATCTTGTTACTTGAAAACAAGCTTGCCCTATCTTTACTGGTGGAGTAACTTGTGAATTGCAATATTTGCATTCCAATGTAGGTAGCCAATTAGCGTTTTATTAATTACCTTTGGAAATATTGAAGTAGAATTTAATTTTATACCTTGTAAGCATGAGTAACTTTTTTATTATTACGTGTGTACGATGACTTAAGTATGCTAGATGTCAATAAATTATATGAATAATAGCAATTATTTAGTCAATTTTATGGGCGATCAAGTCTATTCCGGCATTAGACGCCGTGGGAAGTCGATAGTAACAAAAGATTATTTAATATATGTATATGGGAATCGCAGTATAATATTGTTGATGATGCTTTTATATTCATATTTTAAGTTTTAATAGTTTTTACTATATTTGTCTGGTTTTAACGTTATACTTCTTTTGTTAAGGAAAAATTATGAGAGTAAATTTTGACGAGGCACGCGCACACCGTCACAAAAACCCGACACCCTGAAGTTAGCTATATCGATATTTATCGTATCGATGTTTCTATAAAAGTAGAATGCAAAAAAGATTTTTATCTCGAAACGCCAAAGAAGTATAACTTCTAATACGTATTTAAGTAGTTATACACAGTTTTTTATTTCAATATCACAAAAATATCATAAAATATTTACTTTATTATAGGGATTTAGTTGACGTGACCGCTACGTATATTCGTATATATATACTTGAAAATGTCATACTATTACATGACTATTGCACAGTAATTTTCCTGTGATAAAATGCAAATAAATTACACCAGAAAACAGTCTCTTTAATATAGACTGCACTTGAGAAGTACATCAGATATTGTTTATTTTTTATAATAATGTCTCCATTAGTTTACATACCTATTATACATTTTATACATCAGATCTTACTAATGAAGATTACGGCTTAATCAATCCTTGTGAGAAGTTTGTCAAATTAAATTTCAGCACTCAACTTTGCATTTTTTATATTTATAATGAAATTTTAACTATACAAAAACAATGTGTAAATGTTTCGTGTCAACCCAGCAAGGGTTAAACAAATTAAAACTGTTCGCGCAATTACTCGAAAACTGTAAAAGTTAGATAAAAAAGTTCAATGTAAACTTTAGTGTAGCTTAAAATACAAAAAAAAGGCTTTTGGTTGTTCGGTCATTAACACAGGAAAGTTTTATTGATAGATGAAAAGATTAAAAAATCGTACGTAGAAAAAAGGTAGTGGAGCAGAAGAAATAAGCGATAACAGTTAGAAAGCAATATAACCATGAGAACACTATTAACTAACCAGATTGTAAACGACGTTGATTTAATATCGCAATCGGATAAAGAATGTATTCCTAAGGAGATAAAAGACAACCTTGGAGCAAAATCCTTTCCATTCAATTGGAATCTCACATTCCAGTAATATAACCTCCGTTCTATTGTAAACATTTTCACACCTTTATTTACAGTCATAATTCTTATCATATTACCAATCTTGCATTGAATGTAGTGTACATGAATTCAGCGTTAAAAAATCTCGAATGGCCTTAACATTGCCGTATCACCTCGACGACCATCGTTCCACAACGGCTTTTAAGGTATTTTTAACGCGCACTAAGTTGAACCAAGCTAGTAACTGAAGTTACTACTACTTAAGTTAAGTTAATACTTAAAGTATATCCGATTCGACTTTCTTCAAGAAAGGAGCATACAAATTCTTAAAAGGCTAGCAACGCACTTGCTTCTTGGAAAATGAGTGTCCATGGGCGGCTGTAGCACTTATATTCACTTGAATCGCCATTAAAAAATATACTCGTAATTCATTAATTTTAAAGTCCCTATCAAACAAAACGGTTTGGTAACATTATTTTATTGTTTTAATAAAGTTTTTTAGTATAACCATTTTTGATTTAAATACATAATATGCAGATTATGTTTCGTATTACTTTATTGTACCAACATCCCGAGCTAACATTGGCTTAAGTGATATTTCAAATTCCTATATTAAAGTAATTTACGGTACTGAATAACTTCAATGGACTTTGATCAATCATTAAAGCATGCGAATATAATTATTTGAAGATTTTGGTAATACAACAAGGCATTCAGACGAATAAAAAATAAATAATTAATAAACCCCACCTTTGACATCAGTCAGTCTTCATAGTAACCTGCTTAAAACATTGATTAAGTAAATGAACCAATACGGAGTTCAAACATGTGTAAATCGATTTCGGGTTTAATGAGTACTGTAATTTTTGTATCGTATATTTAAGGAACTAAGAAGGTCAAGTACATACTTATAAAATAGAATATAATTAACTATCTACATTCAGCTGTATAGTCTCCTAAACTTATGATGAAATTGATTATGATGCAAAATTGTATAACTGATTTGTCATTACTTAGTAAAAAAATATAAGTTTATGTTCGAAAGAATTAACAATTCCAACTAAGTATGTATATGTAAACAAAGTAACAGTATAAACGATAAAAAGCGGTAAGAAAAATTGGAAGTCGGCTCGGACAATTTGCAAGTCAATAGCATTATGATCCATAAAAGGTTATGAATTCGTAACAGGAAACGTAGATGACGAATGGCTTTAATATTAGGTTTACATGCAGTGATAAAGGTAGCGAAATTAAAGAGAGTCAACTTACACTGTACAAAAATATGATACAAAAATGTCTGCGTATATCTATCAATACTATATGAAATATATTTACACTTACAATTTATAGTCCTATTATAAGGGTGGCCTGGAATATTGTGCAATTAAATGTGAATATTTTCAGCCAGTATTCAAAGAGCTCATATGCGAAATAGTAAAAATTGCGACCAATTAGTTTTTGAAGTCATATTTAAATAGTTTCATCCTATTCAAAAAGTTTCCAGAAAACATTTTATGTAAATAATACGAATTCTTCTTTGACGATAAGTTTCCGTGTTGCATAAAAACTAATCTACATGTATGTATGTGTATATGTAATGAAATTAAGTATATTGACGTTATAGAATAATTAATAGAACACATAATAAAAGTAATAAAATGCCCAAATCGTTAATTATTTAGACAGGATATGATAACTATTAAGTATCTAATTTGGTATATATTTAAAGTAACAGGTTATTTTTTTACTATATTTTAGCTTAATTGACTAAACTCAATAAACTTTATTATTTAATCGATGTTGAATACAGTAATTATTTTTAATAAAACCTTCATTTAAATTCTATAATGTTATCACTGCTTCTCTGTTTATTTTTCTCAACAGCGTATCACATAACAAATTCCGTCTGCTTCCGGCTTCAGTTAAGGATGTAAGTTATTCTTTGAAGTAACGGTCTGACAACCGTATTTGTCTATGGACAAATTTCATAATCTATATAAGTCCCGTATATCTTTATAACCCTGTAGTGATAGAAATTTTTGATTTAAATTCTCGCTAATAAATTCTTAAACCAGCATGCTCTTATTACAATCTTCCCTCGGAATTCGACCCCAGGACTTTAAGGGGTGACTAAGCGACAACCCACAGATTATTATTGATTATCATGTTGGATATCAAAAGACGCCCATTTGAATAGAAGCTTACTGTGTCTACATTATCTATGTGACGTGAAAATGATGATCTAATATAAAATAATTCCTTTCCAGTAAAGTGAATAGTTTACTGTGTTTGTTGTACGTGTCTATTCAAATTAGTTATGTTAAGTAATGCACTGCGATTTGTTTTACACAATCCAGTCGATAATTACTCGGACAATATTGTGAGTAAATAACGCAATTTAAATACTAGGTAAATTCTTAAGTAATTACTGAAAGGCTATATAATTCATGGTTTGATACGTAATATAAAAATAGTTTATGAATTGTGAATATCTCGTAAACTATGGTTTTGGTTTTGTAACTATATATTTTTTTTAATTTATGTATAAGCACTTTGTTCACATAGTACAATATACATAATAAAATGAAATGGAGCGCCAAAGCCAACTGGCGGCCTTATCGCTTTCGATCGATTCAGGCAACCACTATTAATATTTATAAAAATAAAAAATTAAAACAAAAGTAATTTTATGAATTTTTTGAACTCGAAAAATTTCGTTTTATTTAGTACTAAAGTAAAGCGAAAAGCCTTTGCAAAATGTTCCGTAAGTCCTACTAAAAAGGTAAATCAAAACATCATATTACGGTATAACGAAGAAAAGCATCTAGTAAAAAATATTTATTACTAAAAATATATAAAAATGTAAATGTATTTATTTGAAATGAAAATGCGTGATTGATGACATTAATTACCTCATCGATATCCATCCCGTTCATTTTCACTTCACCCAAGTTCACTAGACACACTTAAAATTTACACTTAAATAAAGGTGTCACCACACTACCTTCTCGGGATGTGCGTCTTCAAGCTCGAGCAGCCTGAATTCCATGAGCTCGATTTGATCGCGGGCGTCTCGTAGCGCATCTGCAAGTCGCGTGCACTCGCGCGCCGCGCTTGCCGCGCGCTCCGCCGAACTGCGGCACTGCCCGCATGACTGTAAGAGACAACGCGTTAGGACGACCTTGGGACGTGTGAAAGGGCTTTTGTGTTTGTAATAAGGTACAAATTCCCGTATTCAAAGCAGAACATTGGGTTTGTATGACAAAGACTCAATCCTTTCGTATGTAATACAAATTTACTGTTGGTAATTTATTTCGCAGAAATAACTTCATAAATGTTGTAATAGAATTGTAAACATAAATCACTGGAGTGGTTGTATTAGTAGTACCTCTTATTTTTCTTTGTATTATATACGGTAATGGGCATAGGTTAGTCGACCGACAGAAACAAAACTATAGAACTCTTTCGTCTCGTCAAAATATACGCAAAACTCAGGTCAAAAATATTGCTAAATTACATATAATATGGATACCGCTTTCTAACAGAGACCTATGTCTACATTGATTAGTTGCAACATAACCTGGTTTCACTAATCTGCTTGGTCACCCTACAAAACAATAGAGCAACGTGACGCAACTTCAGGCGCCTTTAACTTTAGTGACAAGATGTTTGTATTGCAAAATCGTGACATTTTACAAGCGGTTAACGATTCTCCCATGATAATTCAAGGCTATACTGAATTCCTTGTTAGTCATATTTGTCACCTCTTACTAACAAGCCTTATATAAGCCTTATATTTTTTTAATTTTCCTTACTTTACAGTGGACAAATTTCGGATATATTGCAAATCAGCTCATGAACATTGAAGCTCCCTGTAATGACTTCTATATGAATTTGTTTGGTATTGGTTTTTTTGGAATATCTATAAATTAGAGTCACTTAATTGTGACTAGGCTCGAAATTACATTCAGAGTCCTGACTTAGCCTAAATATACGTTTTTTGAAAAACAGAAATCACAATAAGAGCCAACTAATTTAATGTTTTAATCTACACCATTCTTTTTTCAAAAATACTGTCGAAACATTAAAAAAAACAAGTGTCTTACCCTTTAACCCTCACTGCGTTAGAGTTCAAAAGATATTTATTTAACTGCACAAAATATCAATACACGTTACGTTTAGCTTTATATGAATTGACGTTGTTTAAAGTGTACACCTATAATCGCATTTAGTACCTATTTGTTGGCTTCTTGACGATATGAGATTTAAAAAGTATCGATTTATGTTGACAAAGGAAAAAAGAAGATATTGGGTCTGTCATGTCTATTGTCTATGAGTCGGTCATGGGCTCTGACAAATAGTGCCGTTTCTGCGTTATTTTTCAATTAAGTAATCTAAATCCAGAACTCCCGGGTTATACGAACTGTGCGATAAAAAAATGTAGTGTTCGGTTTTCAGTCTTCAATAGTACATATAGCAATATGTCTATTTAAAGTATTTGAAAAAAGCAATTTAATAATTCATTAACGTAAATCTTGTCCGGATTTCCCTATTTTTTGTCGTCGTTTGAAGGACATTTTTTACTACATTACGTTTAATAAAGTTTCACAATTAGGATCTTGATAAATGAAAATATTCTTAAGCTTATTTTCCAAATAGAAGTGATCTATTTAGTTTTTTTTAAAGAACCCAAAATCTAATCAAAGGCAGTTTTCTTAAGCTTTAATTTTGTTCCCTATGTAGTAGAAACTCTTGGGCCGTGGGGTTCAAGTGAAAAGGGTTAAAGATTTAAGTTGGCGCCTGGAAGATAGTACAGGTGACGCGAGTGCCAGTGCCCTTTCAATTATTTAAATCAAATCAAATCTAAAATCATTTATTCATATAGGTAACATAATGTACACTGAGCGTCACGTATTAGTCTATTTACTATCTAGGTCTAGAATATTGCAATTTTTAAAGTGAAACTTTTATTACATCGTCTCAAAGTTTTTGGTCTGTGTGGCCCATGTCTATTTTTATTAGTCCCCTTATCATTCCAATTTTTCATGTATAAAATTAAGATTAATAAAGCGATTTTATACCCTTAACGGAATATTATTTCAAAAATGTTTAGTTAAATGTGTGTAATGTGAAAAAACGTTTCACTTTTACCATGGTTTCATAAAACCACACAAAATTTTTATTTTTGTGTGTTTGAAATAAATAACTACCAATGACTAGTTATTACAAACAGTTGGTTGTAACTTATGTAATATTTACTCGTAAAATCAATCTTTATCGATAATTAAGTGTAATTGGCTATTTGCAATCGCTAATATTCTAATTAGATAAGACATAAGCAATCTATTCTGCTTATTGAAGTGTGAAAATTACCTTATACAAGGCATTACCTAATATTCGTTTACATATATAAATGTATTCTTTCAGGCTCATGAAAAACTCTGTAACGTGTATACGATATATTCTTAACACTAACGCATAGTTTAGCGCAAGCAGAGTAGTATCGGAAATCTATAGTTGTAGGATAAAAATGCTAGATTTGATTAATCTATAATGAAATGAGACTGCAATTTTTTTGTATTTAAGAATAAACTAAAAAACTACTTCAATATTTATTTTACCGATTCCATCGCTAAACCGAACTAACACAGGGATAGGCAACAATACGTTTTAATTTAGTTGCGTTTACCTTATTTGTGTCACTTCAAATCGTTCATCGCCTTTATTGTGTGTAATATTTATAACTTATACGTACCCACATGTCGTTGAGCGGTTGCGGTGAGAGGGAGGCTGGTGCGGAAGACACCGCTGAATCGCCGTCAGACGGGGCCTCCTGTAAATTATATAAATATCCCTATGAAATTTATTTTATACCACCTGGAATCTTATATAATATTGTAGATCCATTATGGAGCAGCAATGGAGGGGGAGATAGAAGTGGGCTAAGAATCTGAGAACGTCGTTTAATCCAGGATAAATGGCCACGCCAGTTACATTTGCTGTGTCTTAAGAAGAACGTGGTATCTATAAAGAATTAATTGAAATATATTAACGTAGGTATTGAATGTGACAATAAAAGTATTTAGTTAAAATTTTTGACATTACAATAAAAGCTTACAAAGATAACAATAAAAACTAATTATACTATATGTGATACTAACAGAATGCTTATAAACTAAAAATATGAAATTGAAAAAGTGAGACAAATGTTAGTAATATCATCGTAATTTATAATATGCTAAGCTAAATAATTGATGCTTATAGTGCTATTAAGATAAATACCGTAAACTATAAAAATGACAACAAATTAAGTCGGTTTCATACAATTAAGGCGTAGTGCAAAGGTAATTATATAATCAATATTTTTGAAGTGCACGAAATTGTATCCTGAATCCTATGCAAGTTACAGACGAAATATGACACCAAAAGTGAATTTAAAAAGTCAGCAGTCTAGACTTTGGGATTATGAAATACAAATAACGTGCGGAAACCGTTGTATAATTAATAATGTGTATGGAATGTTTATTTTTTCATATTATTAAACAAATCAACAAATAATTCAATTTATCCATTATGTTTGAAAATATCTGACTAGTTAATATAATACAGTTATAAACTAAATTACAATCATTGATATAGTAAAATCCCAATACTCAATAAAAAGCGCATATTTTTAAGAAATAACAAACTTACCCGATAGAACGTTTCTTTCCTATGTTGTATGTCGGTTTTCAGGTCTGCCCGATTTGTTTTCTCTTTTCCCTGGAACAATACATAATTTGTCAATGTGTAAGTTACATTTATAATAAAAAATTATCAATAAAATTAACGATGATATTTGATATTAATAGAATTCAGCATTTTTATCATATTATTTTCTCGACTCGTCATTTTCGTTCCCGCTACTAAGTCAGTCGAGTGTCGACTAGAGCTAAGGAATCTTTCCTATATGTTTCCTATAAAAGCATCAATTTTTAAGCAAGGTAAACTAAAAAAAATCTTAGTCTCAAGACTGTCAAAACTTGAAAAGGCGCAAAACAGAGGATGCTGCCACATATAAAGAAACTATATTGGAATATGCCATACGATATACTGCCTTGTGTATGCAATTAAAGATTTCTTACATTTGAATTCCTTAATAATAAAGTATATATTTTTTTTAATTTAGTTTCCCAAGTTTATAGTTTTAATGTTATAACTGAATTAATAAAATTAATATAATATGGAAGTAATTGTAATTTAAGGATACAGGCGCCACCTATGACCAATTTAGCTACCACTTATTGCGTGCGTAACATAGTTATTTTTATTAGAACGTTGCCGTATGAAGGTTGAGCACTCTAGTTACAGATGGCGTTTGTCACAATTTTTTGCCAATAGAATATCTGTTTAGATATAGATTACCCATACTTACACATTTTTATAGGAAATAGTTCTATCTATAGTTCGACTTAGACATCATACTTTTAAGATCGTAAATTGTTTAATTAAAATAACAATTAACTTTACTTTGAAAACCATAAAGAAGATTTTATAATTCGACAAGTAAACAATTTTTATATTTGTAAATGAAGTACTAGGCGTAATTCTTTTGACATTTTCTTTTATTTTTAATTACGTTTTTGAGTCAGTTATATTCTATTTAATTAAAAAAATGGTTTCTAAAGTATTATGCATTTGTATACATAAACTAGATTTTAGCTAAAATATTATCAACCCCCGTACTTTTAAGAAATGAACGACACTCGGCAAATCATGCAGGAGAATATACTTTTTTAAACAACTTAAAACATCAACTTTAAACTAGTTTTATGAATAACAGTTAAATGCAAGTGTAAATACAGATTTAAACAAGTCCAGTACAACTTTGTTGGCCTGTTAGCTATGCATAAGGAGAGGCTACTTCGAAATTATGGCAATCACCATAATACTTAAATGTTAAAAGGCCTGAAAGATAACGAGTTGAAAAATTAATGGACACATTAAAATGTAGGTCAAGCTTTCTTCACGACATGTACCTCATCGACATACAGTCGAATCATGTGTCATTTCAACATTGATTAGACCACCTAGTTCATTTGTAAAGTGTATTTAATTTTAGTAAATAAACAGATTAACAGTTGCTTAAACACAACAATACGTTTTTAAGCAACTGTTAATCTGTTTCAATTTGTATTAGATGAATATAGTAAACATTATGTTGGTAAAATTTTCTGAAACAATTGAATATTAAATTCGGTACGGAAAACTTACTATCTTCAGTACCTACTATGTTAATATCTGGTTGGCTAAGATCATACCATCTAAGGACACTGTGCGTAACATACATACATAAATGCCGTTATGGAACCTTCTAAACAATTACGCGCGGACATTTTAACTGTCCCTAGTCCTAGAAATATTAGTTTCACTAATCTCAAAAATGAAGTCTTAAATTTTTGATTGTATTATATGTACACGTTATACGGGCTTCTAAGTGTCATAGAAACAGACATCAAAATAGTGAGATAATCGTGGCTCTATGAATATTAATGTATTGTAAAGTATGTTGATGCCTTTTGACCCAACCTACATCGTGAGAAAGCTCGTGGGCGGGACACCTGAAGCGACTTTTATTGCCTTATGTTTATTTATCGATTCTTAACAACTTAAATGTTTCCGAACTTCTTCCAGCACATTATTTTCGTAAGCTTTGTTTTATATACCTATCTATGACACTTCTGACATTTCATAAAATTAACGAATCCGTAAGAATTTTTGGGAATTCGTTCCAAACATAATTATATCAAAAACTTAATGTCAAATAAATATTAGGTCACATTATCATAGCCTGTCAAAGCTTTAATCGTGTGCTTTATAAATGTACTAGCGGACCAGCAGACGTACGTCCTGTACGCACAAAAAGATCAAAATCATTATTAATTAAATAAGGTTATAATTACTTAAAAATAAATCATAATGACGTCGGGCAAACTCAAAGCGTTAATGACAAGGTATTTCCAGTCTTGTCACGTACGGCTCAGCCTTTAAGGCAAAGCATACGATCCAGACAGTAGCAATGGAATTCCTGTTGCTTTATTACTTGTCATTTTGTCTGATGCCTCTCTAAATACATCTCATCGCACGTGTTTAGCTATTTTTGGAGAAACAGAGCTCTTTAGAACGCGATACTCTAATACTTTTAATCTCTTTATTACAAGTAATTTTACTATGATATCTAGTTATCATTCATTTTGATTACTACTAATAAAATTGTGAGAGGAATCCGAAATGTAAAGTCGTGTAAATATTTTTACGATTGCCTTGCGTAAATAAAATATATTATAATAGTATATAATAGTAGATGTAGTAATAATTTATACTTTTTTAGGAGGAGAAAATAAATTTTGTTATTAATTAAAACTAGTATGAGTAGGCAAGGATAAGAGCAATATACGAAACGACAACTTATAAGACATAGGAAAAATTCCATTGGGATAGGACCAGGACTTATAAACTACCAAACCTAATAATCTAAATATAAATATTATCATAAAACCCGTAAACCCTAACTGGAGCTCGGGACTGACATAGTTATGTAACAGTTCCACCTTATTGCTTTCTGTGTTATGGTGCCTTTCCCTATGAAATTATTATTTTTTGTCGCAAATAGAACCCAGAAGTAAGGGCTTCCGCGCTAAGTCGATGATGCGGCTTATTCATTAAATGCGTTGTTATTTAAACCACATAAGTAGCAGGTCTGACTGGGCCGATATTGCATAATCTTTGCATCGTTTAATGACCAGAGAATCAGTACAACGATGCAGTTGTGAAAGTTGATTGACCCTGCACGAAGATGTCTTTAAATTAATAAAATCTGTCCACGTCCGTATCCCTTTCAGAAATGCATTATTAGCATTTTCGTCTATAAACTCGTGGTTTTGGTCTTTCAAAAAAGGTCCCATATTCAGTAAACGACAATATAACACAAATGCAAACTTGGATATAGGTAAATAAACTAAAATCTAAATTGAAAAGCAATTTAGCAATTCGTTTTTACCTTTGAAATCTAAATACAAGTTTAAGTAAAACAGAATAGTTTTCCCATAGTGATGACTAAAATTTATTCGGAGAAATTAGGGCGTCTAAAAGTGAAGGGCTAACGCCAAAGGGTCAAAGGTCCTAGCGCTGAATTAGAATAGTCTGGCAAATGTTATGTTGCAATCTAACACCATACTCACCTTGGAGATTTTAATCTATTTTGAGTGACATATAAACACGTCGTTAGGTATCAATTTGTATGATTACCATGCAGTTGGTTTAATACACAGTAAAATTTCGTCAAAGTAATAAATTGTGTGCTTTTATCAAAATAATGCCACATATTCTATTTCGTAAACTATGTTTTAATATGCAGAATTTTAATCTAAATTATTACCCACTTATTCACTTATATATTTATTATACAACTTTCCTAACAGCTTATAATGCGATTTTTGTGTAACTTAATGAACATATAGATATTTAAAGTCGTTTTTGCGAATTCCCTATGGGAATATTTAAAATATCGATAATTGCGGAAACAGTATTAATCACTCGCTAAGTCTTTGTTAAAGGGGCGTGATACCATTCATTGGGACTGAAAACAACCTTCAATTCCGCCGTTTCAAATAGCAGTTTCGTAAACTCAGTTTATTTTTATGCAAAACACTAGGATTACTTATAATTTCCCGAAAAACTTTAACAACGAAACAGGCAAGCTTGCCACAAACAACGATAGGTATATTGAAGGATAATTAATATACAATTTGCCTGATATTATTTCTTAGAATTAAGATCCTAACCTCTTCCAATATAAATAGGGTAATGCCTAATAACACGTTATCCCAATCGATTATGCATTGTAACAGGTTTATCGTGACTGCATTCGTTAAATGTCGGGGTTGTTATTGTACTAGGATATAATTTATGCTTTGTAAAACAATCATAGAATGTTCTGAATCAAATTATATTAGAGTAGGTTTAGCTATTTAAATCAAAAGACCAGCCTTCATGTTATGGATGAAAAAAAAGCCCAATAAAAAAGTTATGAAAACGATATGCATGACCTCCTTTGATGGATACATACAGTAAATAAAAATAAATTTAAAAAGTTATCAAAAACGTCACTATGTCTAACTGTTTACACAAAATTTTCAAAATGGTTAGAAAAGCTACCCCACCTCGGCTCCAGTTTTTATTGGCATCCGAAACCAATTCGCTCTAATAACATAGCTATTAAACGTTCGTTAAATAAATTACCAATCGATTAATACACGTTCATAAATCTCAACACGCTTCCTAAACTACCTTGTGGGAACTGGGGCAGTGAACGAGAGCGATATTGTTATTTGCAAGGACAATATTAGACAAGCAAGAGTTGCAATGGTTTAGATGCTAGGAAGGATTAAATTACAATAATTATTATAGTTATTAAAGTTTGTTGTACATCTTTGTGACTTTCATTAATACGACGTATGATATTCTTATACAATTGAATAGGTTTTATATTATTTAAAATTCACGAAAAGGTTATATATGGGTTCAGACATAATGCGTGCCTTCCCATCCTTAGCTATGAACCTTCAACTCCATAGAGACCTGTCGGTGAATCGTTTCAGCAACATTTGAGTGTGAATTATTTACTATTACTGATTTCGTGTGCTTTTTTATTCCTATAATGTGTATATCCCTACCTAATTCTTACTTACATATGTACTTACATTATGTACTAACGGATGCTTGGCGGACCCATGCAACTTTTTTGATACAAAAAAATAAGCTGCGATAAAATGAGCTACTTGATTGTAAGGAAGGTGTATAGATCTAGTTAACGCTGCTTCTTAAGTTCACCTGATATTTTCACACGTTTATATCATTATTATAAAATACACATTTAAATTCACACAAATAAAATAAAAATTTTGCCGAAACCGCTTGTCGGGAATCACCTTCCACCGCGATTATTATATTACAGAATTATTACATGCAACACCATAATACGATGCAAATAATTCGTAATCCATTTGTCATTTCTATTCACGTTTCATTACTAAACAATAAATAGTGAAAGTATACTAACAAATTGATGAAATTTGATTATATTCCAATCATGTAGAACTTTCGTTGCCAAGATGAGAATGTAGGTCTTACACGACACGAATAAGAATAACCTTAAATTGGCTATCAACGTCCATTACTGGGTAATCACGTTGTTAATGAGGTATTTTGAGATTTATGTGTAAGTATTATGAAACATAAGCAACTTTAATCGTATTTTTTTATATAGAACAGGGAACAAAACGACAGGCGGATTATCTGGTGTTAAGAGATTGGTCCGCTCTTTTCCTGAAGGACTCAAAGTGGATTTGGTTCGCAAAGACTTGATGAGATACAGGTTCCACAGGTTAGTGGTGGTACGCCGCAAAAATGCCATTCATACGTGTAGAATTTCGCTTCGACTTCCGATGATGAAAATCATCTACATATATTAATCTAAACAACTGCTCTGAAAATTCGGAGGGCATTAGTCACATCATTACGTTGCCTAAAAATCTAGTGCGAGATTTTAAAATACAAACAATAAGTAAGTCATTACATACAAAATAAAGTTTATTTGTTAAGCACAAACTTTTTATTATTGGTTAAATAAAATTGCCTTATTTGAATCATAAAAAATTAATCTACCTCTGACCAAAAATACGAAAGATAAGATAGCCGTGTAAGATTTTATTTATTTATTTTCTTGTTTATTTACAAAAGTGAAAATAGAAACGAATGTAGTTCGATCAATACTTTTACATTTATATTTCAACTTATCACTGATAAACGAGAAATGGTCTCAAGAAAGTTGTGAGAGCCAAGTGAGAATCAATTGGAGTTTCTTCTTCATTCACTATGTATAGTGCTTATACCATATATTTACATATATAGATAGATATTGATGAACTAATAGAAGGAAAGATTAATTACACTCGTCGTCCAACCAACTTCAATTTTCAAATGCAGGCTCAGTTATATTTTTTGTAATCAAATAGAACTTATAAGCCAAAGTTGAAAAGTTTCAAAAAAAAGTAAAGTAACAAATCAAGATACTTTAAATGTTAGATTGAAAGGTCAGATTCATACTGCTTAAATAAATAAATCGATTGGATTGATCAATAGATATTGATCGGCACTTGATTAGCGAAAGTCGGTAGAAAGCAAAGGGTCATCGCAATACAGATAAAATCATATTTTTAAATACTGCCCAACATTTTACCATTATTCTATTTAAAAATTATTAGATTTGTACTAATGAATTAATAAAATTGGTAATTTAATATAAGTAGTAGTTGTGTTAGCTTAAGTTTTTAAATATTAAGTTTATAGTTTACAGGTATTATAGAGAAAAGTTTTCATAATATCTCCTTATTTCTTCTCAATGAATTATTCAGGTCTAATCTCTGTTATCAAAAATTGTTTTGAATGATAGGGATCTTACGTTGAAAGTGCATAAATTAAATTGTAGTGACGTGAAGCTCCTCTTTTTTCATTATGGTCCGGTTCTTCGCTTTTCACGTCACTGAAAACGGTGACCAACCGTATTGGAGTATTTTTTTAACATGGTACCTAATTATTAACACTAGAAAGACGGGAAAATCTAACTACCTACAAAGACGGCGACCGGTCAAATGACTCCTCCAATATATTAAACCTTTTTTTATTATTTTAGCTGTTAAAAATGGTAACTATAGTAATAAAACAGGGTTTGATGTATGATTAATTATAATATTTATACACATATTTTACATTTTAACATTTTCTTTACATTACAAGAGCCGCAAAGTGGCTTTTTACAAGCGTCTTTATTAGTTTTAATTTTGCACTTTTGTACATTTAACATTTTCCGAGTTTCCGGATTTTGAGTAGAAGATCGAGAAGAATTGAAAAAATGTACGGCCACCTTCGAGATGCCGCTTTGACACTATGATTCTATGCCATCTGGTAAGCCACATCCACGCCGTACTTGGTGCATTGTAGAAAGGCACAGTTTTTGGCTTTTTCTTAGGGTGATTGGAGTCTATTTCAACATTGTTATGTAACGTGCTAAGGAATAACACGTTCTTTTTTCGTTTTCCTTGATAAATTGTGAGTGTACATCTATCGGATTTCAGGATTTTTGTTTCAAACAAAGTCATATGAAGTGATTTGACGTAAGGTGGAATCTCTCGTAGTGCCCTGTTCATGGTTCCTACAATCGTAGTGCGTTTTGCGAGCAAGTTATTTACCAAGCTTATCGATGTAAAGAAGTTGTCAGTAGTTATATTTCGGCCAGTATTTGCAAAAGGTTCCACGAGACGCATAACAACGGATTCACCAAGGCTTTGGTTTTGTGGCCTGCTTTCGTCCTTTCCTAAATAAGGAAAGCCGTTGCACAAACTTTGAATCCACATCGACACAAGCAAGAAATTTTATTCCAAACTTATCAGGCTTGTTAGCAATGTAATGAAGAAACCTGCATGTAACCTTAGTAGAAAACAGTTGTTCGTCTACTGTAAAATTTTCTCCTGGCTTGTAGCATGATAAGCAGTTCTCAATAAATTTCTTCCAAACGTCTAATATTAGTGCAAATTTGTTTAATTGAAGTGACCACGACGTACCGTAGAGGTAGAGGTGATAAGACCTTGAAGCTCAGAAACTTTTAAAAACTTAAACTTGAAACTTATAAACACTTATCGGATCTCAGCCGTCAAATGACTGCCGCCGTCTTTGTCGGTATATCAAGATTTTAAATAATAAACAAAAGCGATGTGAGTTATTTTGATATATAGTTTCATTAAACTACTAATATTAATAAAAGTCACAAAGTTTCAATACGTTACGTCAAATGGTTTGTGAATTATTCAACATTAAATTCAAATTGACAGTCAAATGACTGCTCCCGTCTTTCTAGTGTTAAAGTTCTATTGTCTTTGTCTGTAGCAGTTTAGTAACAGAAGACACATTTGGTTATAAATAATTTGCAATAATAAATATCGAAAAAATGTAATAAAAGCGCCCAATACAAGATTAATAGATAAACAACTTTTTTATTTTGCATTTAGTTGTAGTTAAAATTTCCTAAAAATAACCACGTTATAGTGTTACCGAATATATAATACGACTAGCTGCTTCCGCGAACTTTGTTTGTCCTTAATGCCTAGCCTACCTTTTTAGTACATGCCAACATGGAACATTTTGCTATGCTACCCCCTTTTTTTATTTTTTGGTTGATTTTTTACACCTTGTGTCCGAAAAACCCTAATATCTTACGGAACCCTATTTTTGTTCAAAATTAATATTACTCGTGGATAATGTAGCTTACGAATGGTGAAAGAATTTTTAAAATCGGTTCAGTAGTTTATGAGCCTATTCATTACAAACAAACAAAGTTTTCCTCTCTATAATATTAGTGTAGAAGTGTAGATAATCAAAATCGTAAAGTAAGCAAACATACACTTATTTATATCACGTCTTTAATGTCTTTGAGTCTTTATAATCCCCGTCGGCATATTATTTTACAAAACCACTTTAAGTCCTGAAATTCGATCTCTGCATTTGTGGAATCCTTATAATGTTGCGAGATTTATTAAAATACCACAAAAGCTTGCACGTGGGAATTTTAAGCTTCCGTTCGTGATTGATTTTTTTACAAATTTTGATGACATGATTCAACCGCCTTGGTAGATGCCGATAATTAGGCGGGAGATAATTATAAGCAAGTATGTAATTGAATAATCGATTTCCAATTTATAACCTTTCTTTTAGATCGTTATTAATAAAATACGATATTAATCTGCTTACAATTATGTTTTTTGAGATATGAAAGTCACTCTTAGTTCTAAGTCTAGACTGTCAATCTAACCTTGATTCTTGAAAATTAAAACAGCATTAAAAGCCAGATTTTATTATGAGTTATTTATTCAGAAATCAAATTTTAAGTCTATCTCAACGTTTTGAATGTTTTAGAACAAGTTGGCTGCGTCCAGCCGGAAAAGTATTTTTCTACTAAGAACTTAAGTTTTTCGTGTTCTAGTTTGTATAAAACACAAACAATGTTCTCTAATAATTTATGTAAAACGTTTGTCATTTTTCACCTTATGTAACAGTCCCATAAATATTATTAACAAAAGCAAAACTTTTACATTTATATAACAATGACAAGCAGAAATACGAATGTTAACGGAACGTTAAACCAATCATTTCTCATCGTATGTGTATGCATCATCCGTAATGCATTAACAAAAAAAGGTTTAGTTTTTAAGTAAGCTTATTACCTTCATTCCAATGGTTTTGCGAATGGACACACATTCAATGGGTGGTACGAAGTCAACTTGCATGTGAGTGCATGTCTGACGGTAATTATAATTTAAAAGCATTCTTAAATATAATTAATCTTAAACAATTTTTCTTGAATAGTACATAAAACGACCTTAATAATTACCCATCATTCCGTTTATTTATTATACAGATATAAAACTATTATATAACTACAAATATCTATCTAAAAAATTCATTTAACCACAAGGTAATATTTATCAGTAGTAAATAACGTAATATTTAGATCTACATCTATGATCTATGTATCCGCATGATACAACAATATTTTCAATGTCGGCCGATATAAGCTTTCGGAACTTGCAAGCTTTTTATCAGTCTTTTAAGTTTACCGTTTCCGCGACACTTGAAAGCCGGTTTGATGGATGATGTGACGTCACTTTCAACAGGTTCCGAAAGTAGGTGAAATTTTATATCACAGGTATTTTCGGTATTTCCGATTTTGTCTGTTACTTTAATTTACATCTGTAGCTCCTTTTAATATACGTGCTTTTACGGATTTTCTATAAAAGGATTCCAGCCGGAAGGGCAAGTCATCGAAATTTGCACAGTTTTAAACAGTGAGGTTAATTACGCCTACAGTTTAATTTTGCGTGTAATCTCCAAAGGCGCAGTAATATTATTCACTCTCACTTTGAAATAAGCATTTTTTATTACCGTCCAACATCATGTGCTGTTAATATTTAGGTTATAGATATCGATCCTATATGAAAGAAGTATTATGAAAAATTACACCGTTTTCGCCTCTAACATTTTCACACAGTAAACAATAGACAAGTAGAAGAAGTTCTTTAAAACTTTAAATACACCGATCGATATTTTGACCTAAAACTTTTATCAGAACGACTTGTAGCAACTATAACTCCTATCCCCTGTATAGTAGGTGTTATAGTATAGCTCGGGCGTATAACGAATTCTAATATTTTACATATCCGAAGAAATAGTTACACTTGTGAAAATTTATGAAGTAATGGAGCTGCGAAAAATGATCGATAGAAGTAGCATTTACTACACCTACATGTCATATTGTCGTGAGATTAGAAATGTGTAAAAATCAGGCAGTACTTCACGTAATTAATCAGATAATTGAGGAACTACTTTAGTTAAACACCATTCAGAATCTAAGGCAGTATTAATATTAAATACGTATTATATATATTCTTTTCTTCTACTACGTACTTCTATTATCTCTGAAAAACGGTAGAGAAAATCCTCCCTATATTATTTAATATATCTCCTACCTAAAATATTTTTTTTATAAAGCCTTATAAAGGAGGCCTATTATTATCGTTATTTAACGTTTACGAAGTCGTGGTAGCCACTTACATAACGAATAAAAAACCATAATAATTGAAAGTAAATAATTATGGCTTCTGCCACCAAATTAAACCGTTGAACGTAATACAATTTTTTGCTAGTTGCTCTTTGAGCAGATGATTGAAATTATTTTTAAATGGCAGCTGTTACGTGCTAGGAGAATTGACACCTGTCAGTTTATATGTCAAATGGCAAAAAATATACCGTTTCAATTACTATCTACTACCGATGTTAAACGCCTTTAATGAGTTTAATTTTCTATCACGCAAAATGTTTGTCATACTAGTTGTTGTCTATCTAACTTTGCAATTCAAATTCTTTTGAATATAAAATTAACTTAATATAATATAAAGGTCTAAAACATTTTCATGAGCAAAAATTTGGATTCTATACACTTTGAATATACTATACTTACAAATATTAACATTATTTATGTGAACATAATAACTAATATAAAAAATATATATTTACCTGATCACCACGCTTTCTGATATATTCTGAGGCACCGCACTCCATCCTCTGGGACTGTAACAATACAATAATTATAAATAACTTTGCAGTGACTAATAATCTTAAAGACCATTACTAGGTAATAACAATAATACATTAAAAAATAACTGTAAAATACAAACGAAAAACCATTGTAAAAGGAAGCTAATTAGAAAACTTATATTACCTACTTATAAAGCGGATAGGTAATCTACTGTACAGTTAGCAAAAACTCTCGGCTAGATCAAAAGTGAAACAGGAAGGTGCGATAATGACTCTACCTCATCCGCCATTTTGTATACCGCACCGGAGATGATCCTTATTATGTTCTACTAGAATTTGTAGAGAAAATAGGTAATAACATATTTGCATCCTTTCTATCAGTACTGTAACTAATCAATTTAAAAAATATACAAATTGTAACTCAAGCATCATTTTAATCCATAAATGTTTATTGAATAAAAAAAAGAAAATCACGTTCGTGATGTCGAATTCAGCGAAGTCCAAGAAAGAGCCGATAGTCAGATGTCGAGAGCTTAATGATGATACATTATGCCCATCCATAATGGCATTCCTACAATTGTGAAGGTGAAAACATGAAATATGATCAAAAGTTATTTCTGTGTAAACGTGTATTAAATGTATTGGAATGAGAAAGTAGAATTTTATTCGCATTAATTATGCTAGATCACTTTAAATCGCACCTAACGTTTTGTAATTCGGGCTTCGTTATAAGACAGTAACTAAGGTTATTTGCTAAACCCCAGTCGTAATTTTTTTTTAGAACAGGGGGCAAACGGGCAAACGGGCAGCAGGCTCACCTGATGTGAAGTGATACCGCCGCCCATGGACACTCTCAATGCCAGAAGGCTCGCAGTGTGTTGCCAAGTTTTTAAGAATTAGTACGCTCTTTTTTTGAAGGACCCTAAGTTGAATTGTTTCGGAAAAACTTCAGGGCAGCTTTCCACAAAGTGGGGGGGTTACGACAAAAACTTTAGTGGTTTAGTTATTAAAGCTTCTATATCTAAACCAAAACAAAAATGCTGGATATTTTGCGACCGTTACGGATAACGATCACCCAGGTACTAACTAACAGTTGAACAGCAATATTGTTTGTTTTTTCATACATATGTTTAAAATGTATGTAAATATATGATGTTTCTGCTTGCTTTATTGTACTAAAGTGAAATTAGCCTTTTAACGAGCCCCAGAGTTTGTGGTCAGAGAAATGCTATACTACTAAATATACTTTTACTTCCATAATCTTATTTCCAAGCTATTTATTTTATAGCATATAGCATACAGTAAGATTTTTTACGGTTTCCACCAATAGATAGTGTGTAGCGAGAGGTGTATGGTTTTATCACGAAAAAAATCATGGCTAAATTCAAAAAGAAAGCATGCAGGTGTCGTGTCGTAATAATCTAATACTCATTAATCTTTTTCCGTCAATTGGACTGTGAGAGCGAGATTTCTTTAATAAATAATTTAACTTAAGTAACAACTATGTTCTTAGGATTTTAAAGAAGCAATATTATTAATTACAAATCCATGGCTCTCTGGTTCGGTTTTGTATAATTTACTAAGAGTTTTCCTTAAACTTTTGCTGCTCAAGGATGTCTCAAGTTATGGATAGATAACGTGACATACATAAAATCATAGTAAATGATGCCATAGCTTTGACAATGACACACTCCAGTTATGGATAGAGAAATAACAAATTGTATTATGTATTGCTTTAGAATGTTTAGAATGTCATCTGTTCATAGACAACTATGATCGCTAGTACAAATATATTTTACTGTTGACTGATTATTGCTTTAATTAAAAAAAGCAGAAATAACAACCGTTAAATTACATTAGGATGCCTGTTGCACCATGCATTTTTAAATTTACTGTTGCAAAATTGTAAATAAAGTAAATAAGAAGACAAGAAACTGTGCTACATTTTGCATAAGGAAGCGTCGAATCTTGTTTCTGATATTTTCCTAAGAAATATTATACAACTAGGAATAACTGGTAATGTAATTAATATGTTTAAAGTAAAAGACAAAATACGGACTTGACCGAGCTTCCTACGTCATGCTCTGTTTAACATCATATTATTTAATACACATTACATAATTACATTTCAGAATCGCTAGGGCTTAACCTGAATTAATATAATTAATAATGTTAAGCACGAAAAGCTGCCGAAAATGAAATGGTTTCATTATATTAATATGGTAATTTAAGTGTAATTTTATTGACAATTTTAAAAGTAATTAGAAGCAGCCAATGCTTTCGTGCAAGTCCACGATAGTCGTATAAAAAAGCATGGGGTGGTATTAAATTTAACAAAATTTGTAAAAAAAATATTTTGTTATTTTTTTTATTTAGATGCTTTTTAGGACAGCTTTTTTCTTTGCTTTTGCAAGAGTTCATTGACCGTATCTTTACTTTCAAACATCCTTATCAAATCTATTACCTAGCCTAAATTTTCACTCAGAGGTCAAATACTTAAAAATCCATTAAGTACGGCCAATTTCCTTAACACACCTTAAAACCATAATTTGATGATTTTACGCGGGTGTGGGTGTATTATATAATATTTTCACCCACTTATGTAAGATCGGAAGAAAGATTAAGGGCTCGAGGCATTATGCCAATGTCGTTAAATTTAAAGTGTTATTCAATATTCATTAGTAGCTTCGTTAACGTTTCAAAAGTAAACTTCGCGAACTATTTTAAAAACACCTTAGAACAATAGACATCTAAAGTCACTGAATCAAGTTGATTTGAACACACACAAATACACACCCTATACGCATTTTCTCTGTAACTTGAATGTTTAGTTTAACCTATAAATTTGATCTTGTGTTAAAAATATGTTCAGTTAGCTGTAGAGTTTTCGAAATAAATAAAACTATTAGAGTGTTCGTATAATGTATTGAAATACTAATTATAACAGTATATTATATAATATTAAACGCAGTTATTTCATTAATGTACCGAATTCATGACAGAGGAGACTTTCAGTTCTATAAAAGGTTAGGCTAATTATTCTGAAAAATCTCAAGTATTCTTAAAAAAGACTTGATTATAAATTTAAATTTACATCTGTCATCAACAGATATTAGGCTCAGAATGTGTGTCAAATAGTATAATATATTAACGTTATTAACAAAAATTATGTTGCATGAGTTATGACATTATGTAATAACTTATGACAGGACATGCAGACATCTTGAAAGATAAATTTGGTCTCACCAAATACGGTATAATTACAAAATTGGTCGTTCTAAATACTTATCATAATTAAATTATATTTAATTGACAGGTTTAAACTTAGAATAAGTGAAGCACTCCAATGCAGATAAACATAAGGTATAACATTCAGGTCATTCCAAATCAAATAAACTTTTCGTGTTTAACTCGTTGCACTACTAAAGTGTTCAAATTCACTTAATCAAAGTGAGTAGCTAAATGTCATTCCATATTCGATTTTAATCAATTATAAACCCACATAGATAATTACGGTTAGAATGTTAAAGCTTGCGACATCATCGTTACCGATTTTGACAGAACTGATTCGTAATTAGTTTCGTCCTACATCATTGGAGGTTTGAATTGCTTGTACAACGTTGTAGGAGAGGCCACATCCACAGCTAATTGAG
The DNA here is from genome assembly GCF_905147795.1 of Pieris rapae. Taxonomy (NCBI): domain Eukaryota; kingdom Metazoa; phylum Arthropoda; class Insecta; order Lepidoptera; family Pieridae; genus Pieris; species Pieris rapae. The sequence goes on along the minus strand of NC_059511.1, from coordinate 7,665,611 downwards.
TCGAATCGTTTGATTTTATAGAAAAAGGGGTTCGGTGGCTAACTTCACATTACCATAGTAAGGAGATTTAATCATTTATCGTATGTTTTTATAAAGTTACTGACAGACAGCTCGGTGACATAGAAAATAAAGAATGTTAGCATATTTATGGGACGTATATTTGTTTTTAACATTACTGAATTTTAATAAAATTAAAATAATTTTAAAAAATTGTAGTAACCTGAGAATCTTACGATATATTACTTAAACATTTTTTATATACAAACATAATCACTGTTAACCGTCCGTAGCCTTTCACATAATTATATGTTTGGATGATAAATATGTCGATTGGATATTATATAACGACTAGCTCTTTATGAATACTTTTGTTAAATCTTTTTATATTGCATAATTGTATAATTCGACATATTCTTAATTTGTTTGAAATTGCAGTGCTATTTGTTTCATAAGATTTAATTGAGCTTTCTTCTTTCGTATAAATCACGAATATAATTTATTTAATAAAATTAATATTTTTTTCAGAATTCATTATAATACTGTTTTGATATATATTGAAACATAACACCAGCTTGTTTTGATAATCAAATGATGTATTAGTTATATAATATTCTGTGTTACCTGAAAATGTATAATTATTTATATCAATAGTCAACCACACATTGTTCTTGGTTTCTTTAAAAATACAATTAAACAGTAAAATTTAAGAAATTAGGCAGAAAAAGAACGTTTCAGTTTGTAGAAAGGTGATTCCTTTAACAATTTATTTATTTACAGACGGAAGTTGGGTTAGAGGCTAAGTGATGCCTATAGACACTCACATTGCCAGAGTGCTCGCAAGTGCGTTGCCGTCCTTTATATTTTAATTTAAGCTTGTCCAAAGGTAAGATTCCGGGAGAGACTCACAACTCAGTTTTTTTTCGTTGTTTAATGTTATTAAACTTAGAATAAAGCATCCAAAATCACACACGAAGTCACATCAGCTTTGATCTCCAGCATGATATACAGGAAATATTCACATTCATTTCCTTTAGTGGTTTCGCATCGCGCTCACATTACTCGTGATGAAACAGCGGATAGAGTGACCCTCAAACAGGTTTTCATTAATATCTGTGGTCAGCATTCTTTATTTATAGATATGCAAGATTGTACGATAAATTGCATCTTATGTGCAGGTGGACGGGGGCATGTTTTAGCACTATATACTACGTTATATTTGAGAAAAATACTGTACTTATAAATTAGCTATTACAATATGGTATGTGTAAACTGGTGATATAATATTTAGACGCAAAATCTTGCGTCTGGTAAACGAAATATTGTTTCATGGATAATTGAATACAAACTAACTAAACAATCGGCCACTGACCCGCGGAGGCGAATATATATATATATATATGATATGATGAATAAGATAAATCGAGGTTAGTACAAGTAGTAGCATCTAAGTAAAATTAAATGTCGTGTATAGGTAACATGTTACATACACGTGATATGAAACCCACTTATAATTTTGACCACATGTTATGTAGAAGTTCAAATCCCCTACGTACAATGATAATGGCACAATTAAACATTCTGACCGCAGCCTGCGAACTTACTACGTGAAATCATTCGGTTTCCTTCGTGGTTTGATAATTACATAATGTTTTTGGTTTTCTTTGACATTAATCCAATCTGTCTACGAGCGTGTCTTTTGTTCACGTAGAATAAAAATGAAATGATAACCCTTACATGTATTGTCTTATTTTGTAGACACATTCTGCTCTTTAATTTATTTATTACGAAATAAACGGATACATCATTATTGAAGAAACAAATAACCGCCAAAAAAGTTATAATTGTTTAAGTTAGTCCAATAAATTAAAATATAAATCCTTAAACAGATTCTCAGAAACAACAATAGAAATATACAAATATAATAAAAATAAGATTTGGTAGATCACACAAAAAGACTGAGTAATAATTTTTCTAATATCTTCAAACTCGAAACAAATATAGTTAACAAAAATTTCCGTAAACCTAGAACCTAATAAACACAGCCTTAAAAAACGTGGGTTTAAATAACGTGTATTTTGCCTTTAAGTTTTTTCTTTTAGAAAAATTTAAAAAAAAATACGATACTCAGTTTTGACTTTGATAACTAGTTGGCATAATAAATGCATTTAAATAATTCACCTGCGCTTGGCGTTAAGTTCAACAACGCAATAAAAAATACATAACATTTTGACGATGGACTTTGCGTAAGGAATTCGTAATGTCCATTCTCAGGACATCCATTCATATGAAAGAGACATCTTTTGAATAATTCCTTTTCTGTGAACAGAATATTGGCCGTTACAAACGTGTTTATACTTATAACAGTATTCAGAGTCATCCATTAAATGTCCGTTGGTAATTTAACCATTACTACATATACTAAAAAGGAACAATAGTTTTTTTTATTGTTTAAGGACTGATTTAAATAGTAGATAGAGTTTTTTAACCCTCCGATTGGATATATAACTTATTAAATCGGCATCTTACTTATTTAGATCACTTTTGTTTTATGTTGATCCGAATCAGTCAATTCTGTTGAGTACAAATTAATAATATTGATGTCATATAAACATAATAGTAAATTTTATGTGAAACAAACAACGCTATCGAAAATTACATTCTCTTGTGTTTGGTTCTTCACAAATAAAGCCAAAACTGCTTCTCATAAGTAATTATTTTTAAAAATTCTAGAGAAACTACATTTTTTAGAGACTTGAAAGTACTTTACCAAATATTTTTTATAAAGCACGACCGTAATTCATTTTATCATTAACACGAGAAGAAACTAATGAATGGTGAGAATTTTACTGGTCAGATGTATTAATAACCAAGTATTAAGCTTGCGAAATTGCTCAATAATAAAAACTAGGGAAGTGAAACAATGGTTCAAATTAAAATTGCTGTGAACTTAACTGCACCTTCTGGTTAACTATTAATGTTATACTGAATATTTATTATGACTTAAATTTACGACCTACTTGATATTTTGTATGAACAACTTTGCCTTTATATTGCACATCGTAATAAAAGTCTTTAAAAATACTGTTCTATGTGTTGATGTTAAATATATTTTATATGCGATAATAAAAAGTAACTGAAATATGTATTTTGTAAAGGTTCTATTCGAATTTCGATTTAGGTAAAGAAAATCATAAACCATCGTATCATCATCACAGTAGATGATTTAAACACATTAGATCTGTAGCAAGTTAGCGTTGGCAATGATATGGAGGCTGTGTCAACAGGAGACGTGGGAATAACAAATAGAGAGCCGAACAAACACAAAACCAGTAACGGCCCGCTTTCGTGATAACTTTAGAGAAACCGTCTTACAAGTATAGAAATATTATACGAATTTCTTAAGATAAGACTTTCTTTAAAATAACTATTTGGTAGTCTAACTATTCGGCGTGTATTTATTTATTCCATCGATACATTATCAGTATAAAAATTATTCATACTTTATTCATATAAATTATACATGTGACTTTATTCAAAATAATAAACCGTTATAAGAATTACAGTCTACGTTGAATACCAAGTATACAATTTTATGATATCAAGAATCGCCTCATCCAATACATAGAAAACATTAATTTAGTCAAAGTTAAAGAATTAAGTACGTACTTATATCTGATCTGCATATTATTCGATAGCGATATGTGATAACACTTAATATTCAGGTATTGAGCGTGCATTAATTATAAAATGAAATTTTTCGTCGTCTGGGGACACAACGGAATTAATTAGGGAAAGGCTGAAGTTAAAGCCCCCAGAGGATGTAATGTCTGTTTAATTGTGCCATATATAATCGACTATTTAAATATGGCATATGAAATGAAACCAATTAGAGCGTAATATATTTTTTTATAGAACGGGCAAAGGGGTAGGAGGCTCACCTGATGTTTATATGCATATTATATTTAACAACGGGTGTTGCGATTACAATTACAGAAAAACAAAACTGGATTTTCCGTCTTTTTTTCCCTCACTAAAACCTTAATATTTATAAATTGAGTATAGAGTACAAACGACTTCCGAAGATCAGTTGGTAGCGATAGCGTAGCGGAACAAAAATAACGCTATTTGAAGGTGAATTATTTGTAGATTTTGGTGGTAAGAATAAAAAGTTAAATAGATGTAATGGTAATAAAATATTAATTAGTAAGTTTAATTTTAATGGCAAACAAAAGCTCATTTGCAGAAAGAAACGGTTTAAATATTTCGCTTCCCAGTAATATCATAAAATATTCAATCTCAAAATATACCGTTACAGAGTAACGTAATTTAAGCAAAAAATACAATTTCATAAATGTAATTATTTGCGCACACAACTATTACTTTTTATTTCTAATTAATGGTAAAATAACCAGGAAGTTGTTAATCGTGCTAGCATTATCAAAGACATCAATAACCTTTATGACTGGGTTATAAATTGCAAATTGTCAATAAATTATTCAAAAATGTCAAGTTTGACTTCATGCTTCGTGTGAAAACCAATACGATTTTGATGTCCGAGAGATTGATGTTTATGTAGTAGCTAGTAGGTAATAGAAATCGGACTTCTGTACCTAACAACCCAGAAGATTTATTGGGTTTCCGAGCATCAGTCGCAGAAGCTAAAGCAAGAGTACATGTTACTAGCTAAGTTATTTAATTTGCGTAAAAATAGTATAAAACTAATGTTCTTTTTTACAACTTCTGACTAAAGTAGACGTTTATTACCCTGAAGTTGTAATTGTTAAAACAATAGATTATCCAAGTTTCTAGTTACATCGTGCATAAAGTGTATTATGAAAGATTTGTGCTTTTCATATTTAAATGTTGCAAAACTTAATAAAACTTTTATATCAAAGTTATTTAATTTTTAAACCAAGAACAATCTTAGTATCGTGTTTATTTATGAAATTTAGTAGTTAATATTTTCTAGTTAGGATTTCCCTTCAACATCATAGTAAATAATAATTTATTAGTGTCGAGTGCTTCTAAACCAGTTATCTGGCGCTAAAAGTATGTTGCATAACATTATAATAGACTCCTTATTTGCTTAGAAAGTATTCGAAAATGCTTTGGCATAGTTTGGTGTTTGTACTCGGCGTATGTATTTAATATTTGATTTAATATTCATTCGTTTAGATTGAGAACTCTCTTTTTAACCACTTCAAACTTCTGTCTCTTTTTCACTTCAGCAGGTTTACAATTCGACAATTAATTAGTCCAATGGCACATATAATCTTTTAATCAAACTTGTGTAATAGTTATATTACACGACTTTTATCTATTAAAAATTTAATTAGGTTTACAATTTGCATTTAATATAAAAATGAACATAAAGAAAAGACATTCTATAATTCATTGTTGTGTGCAGAATCTTATAACTGTAGTTTAAATTCAAATTAAAAATATTAATGCAAATTTTATTAAAGATTATATCTTGAATGTGAAATTGCAAAAGTAACATTTAAGTTTACGTTATGAAACGATTATTACAAAAATAATTAGAAATAAGATATTGAAATGGTGGATATAATTTATATTCACAACACAAAAACAAAGAGTAGCAAGTAAAAGGTATTATGGAAAATTACGAAATACCTGAGAGACTTAAGAGCAAAGTTTCTAGTATGTTTAATGCAACCTTGCTTGACTTATGGACTCAAACATGGTCATAAGCAAAAAATATACAAAAATTAAGAGTGTGCCATCTAGAGATTGAACGAAGCTTGTTAAAAATCAAAAGACAGAGTAACAAAAATTGAGCGATGAGTAGGCCCATACGATAAAAGATAATACAAGACTAAAGATATTGTGGAATGGTTTCCAAGACAATACAAAAGAAGAGAGCATAAGAAGACCATAGATCCAATGGGAAGACGATCTTATGGAGAAGGACAGACTACAGCGGAAAAATCGGTAGGAGGCCTACATCGGAAGACAAGCAAACGTCGAGGAAGATTCTGAGTAGATTTATAATAATATTAATGACCAAATATGTAAATTCATAAGATTAGAATATGTAAGAAATTCGTTGTTTGAAATAAATTTCTTTATTCGTTAATTCATTATTTCATCTCTTTCTGTTAAATTGTGATTTTGCTGTATTGAAAAGAGAGTAGTATTTTTATTGAATCGGTGCAACAGACTGATATATTTTTTAAGAATAAGGGCAAGTTATCTTAAAGTAAACCTAGAAAATGTCTCGTTGTACCAAGCTTTAGAGTTCCATTAGACAACCTAAATATCAGTACTGTCTAACGAAAGTGAGATCATCATAGGATAAGTTCTTAATATAACATATTTTCTTTTCTAACACCTGTCTGGTTGAGACAATGACATCAATCACAATTCAATAATTTCTGAACAATTAAATTGCAGACATTTCCTTCACATGTCTCTCACAATTGTAATTCAACTACTTGTTTACCATTTCCTTGTTGACCGAGGGAAAATAAAATATATTCACTTCGATTCCCAGTAGTTACGACAAAGCAAAAAATAAAATAAATGGCACTACAACCTTTGATTTTTTTAGATCTTTTTTTTCATGTTACAGGAAGCAGAAAGACGAGTAGACGGGCAGACGGGCAGGAGGCTCTCTGGTTCTTGATGATTACTCAATCTAATAGGCAAGTAGATGATCAGCCAGTGCCTGACATACGCAATCAAGTTTTTGAGTCTTAAGCAAGCCCGTTTAGTCACTATGTTTTCTAATGTCGTTCGAGTGAATGATAAAATAATGATAGATCCAAGAAACTTTAATTTGAAGCTTGTACTAACACTGAATTATGGGTAACATACGAAGGCAAACTCCCTTTAGGTCGAAAATTGATTAACTTTGTACACATTTTTTTTATAATTGAACTGGGGGACCTTGGGGGACAGACTAAATGCATCTATTTGAAATAGTTCCGCCTAATACTTTAACCACTAAGCCACACTAATACTTCGGTACATAATTTTAACTAGTTCATCTGATTTTCACACGCTACTTACTGAACACCATAACTCGAATACAATTACGAAGTTAAGCAATGACTAACACACATTACTATGATATAATCTAAAGACATTGTAAAGACAGAACATTACATAACCAATATCTACAATATGTTTGAATGTTTTTTTCTCACCTCGCTTCCGGTAGGCTTTCGATTTTAAGCATTCATTGTTATTCACAGTGGTATGTTGTGTTTGACTTTCTGAGAATGTTTGATGATGGGATTTTTAATACGTCTTATATTTCTTCGAAAATTTTATGGCACCTGCTTTATACCACTGTGTTACCATGCAAGCGATGTGATGTGATAAATTATATCGCATACTGTTTTTAAGTTAAAATTAACGCGGAATAGAACTTAAGTAATTCATTATCTCAATAGAAAATTGCGTACATTAGTTTGCCGGTTTAAGGGGGAAGCAAGTATGAAATCAATTACCAAAAGCGAGTGGATCACTCGTACGCTCTCGCAACAATTCTTGTATTAATAAATAGTATGTAAAATACATTAGTTATTTAAAATGCAACTGCGACAAAAATAACCCTTATACACGATTCACATCGTGAGACTAATTATGATATGTGAGTAAGTTATTCATGGCAATTATTTGTTAATACATTTGATTTTTTAATTTTAATTAAAGTTTGCTATCTAAATAAAAATTAATAAATTAAAACATAACCAAACGAAGTAGGTTCAAACTACGCAAAACTAGGACTATTGAAAGAAGGGTCAACAAACAGTAAATGTAGATTTGATCACGATTAACAGTCATTAATTAATTTTATCTACATACAAACATCACGACGTGCTTTGATTTGAATGATTAAAACATATTACAACAAAGTTTGTAAGAAGTTATTCTAAACTGCATGATTGGGCTTAGCGTGGAACGGAACGTTTAATCGTCGTTCATTTCTTCTAGCCACTGGTGCTTCGCTAAATAGCCATAGATTTTTGTACTTTGTCATTGAAATTCGGTAGTATTGCCTCAGGATATTTTATGATTGCATAATATCAATTTTAAATATTTTGTTTTAAGTAGATCATAACCCACACTGCAGAGGACGTAATGACAAACATACGAAAGAGAAATGGTTACGTGGTTTCGCCATGTTGGTAGGCCTTGTCATACTTGGATCAAATCCAGAAGGTAGTCGAGAAGGGAGAATTTAAAAGTAACCATAACTGACTGTGAATACATGATGCCATGGAAGTAGATGAGGAGAGAAAAGTTTGTCAGGACCGAAGCAAGTGGAGATCCGTGGTCTTTGCCTACTCTTTCGGAAAAAACGCGTGATAATATAAATAAATAAAATCAATTATTATTTGGAAGTGAAATCTTTACAACGTAAAAGAAATAATAATTTCCAGTACAGGTAACCTATAATATATATAATAGTAATAGGTAATAACCTATGGAATTAAAACTAACGTTTAAAACATAAGTTTTTCCTCTGTTAATAATTCATTACGATTTGCTTAATCTTTCACTTCTCACGCTAGCCTGAATAAAGGAATGTATACGGATTCAATGCAAATAAATACCATTAATTATGAAACGTCGAGTTGCATTCAGACTTCGACGCTCTACTGGGAACGATTTCTTTGAATGTTGCATTCAACACGATAAGTCATTACTACAGAAGTTTATATTTACTAGAATTTAGTTTTTTCTCTAGAAGCAGCTAAAGAAAATATACTTTACATTGAAATGTGTTTAAAAGTCGTTATTTGTGAATGCTCGTGATTTTAGTTTTTTTTTAATTTTAGATTTTAGTTTATACGTGTAATTTAATTTTTGTTACTTACGCATTTTTTTACTTAACCCCTAGTTTCTTAATTAGGCCACCCATTGCCTCACTAATAATTTATCTAATCTTATTTTATACGTAATATTAATTCAACGAAATATTAACAATAAATAAGTTTTAAACGGAGCTATCGCCTTCACCATCAAGCCTAAATATGCTGTAAAGGTTTTTGAATTATTCTTGACTATATTTGGCCTTACTAGGGCTACGTCAGTTGAAAAACGGACACGGAAAACACTTCGATAAAATTATGATGATAAAAAAAAACTTTTAAACAAATAGTTTTTATATTATTTCCCTTTCTTCAACTGTTTGTAAATATCTCATTGCCATTTTTGCAGCCTCATGAAGTATTCATAAGTTGCATAAAAATGTTATAGACGAAACTTATTCAATAAATATAAATTAAATGTTATATTTACTTTTACTCAAGGAAAAAATAAAAGAACGACAGCCAATGTTCAAAAAAATATATATATATTTGCCACTTAGCCATCATATGGAATCTATTTTAGCTTCTCAATTTACGAACTAGTTTATAGCAATCAAAATTCATAATACATAAAAGTTACATTGTTTCAGACGGTATATTCTAAAATAGTGTTGTGATACGTGATCGACAGATTTGGTCGATGAAAGTGCCCCGCTGTCCCAAATGCATTGTTATATAAATTAAAACAATCATAATTAAGTATGATGGTGAAACTATGTGATTAAATTTGCATGTAGGCTGTTATTGACATACAGATCTAAATTGCTCTTGATAAATTATACACTACCGTTACCTATACGTGATTTTTAAAACGTTGTGCACAATGTTCGTGACTGATTTTGTTTAAGATATTCCTGCATATATAATTTGTATAAAGTACTGATTTTATATACTAATATCATATGAAAGCTATTGCAGCATTCATACATGAGCAGACATGTTTCTGTCTCTGTCTTTTTCTTATTTTCTGAAACAGCCGGCACCGACCTTTTGTAACAAAATTGTTTTATTTTCTCCAAGATTATTTTATTCACCGTGCAAGTAAGTTAAAAAAAAATAAGAATCCATTTGTGGACAGCCTGTGTTTGTAATCATAACCTGTTGGGAATTGCACGTATAACACTTTGGCTAACACTGTTCATGTAACTATCATATTCTGTAGTTATTATTTTTAGGCATGCTTCTTTCACTTATATAAGATAACTAGCTGACCTGGCGAACTTTGTTCCGCCTAAATGGCAATAAATAAGCAGTTTGGGTTTTTTTATTGGAAAAAATACAAAAAAATTAAATACCTACATTAATCATTCATTATTATTTCTGTATTTTAGTACATAGGTTGCTCTTCCCTTAAGTACCTTGTGATACACATTTTTTCATTTTTTGTTTTATTATCAGGCGCAAAAACAAACAACGCTGATGGTCTTCCGACCCGTGAACATGCCACGTATAATTGACCATGGGAAAAACATGAATGTTCTAGATTTAAACCACAAACTTTTAAGGATTGGCCTTGTGATTTGTTGATGGTCATGGCAAATGCAAGACGTATCGGAAATTGAAGTCTTTTAAATTCAAACGGCATATCGGTTGGGATCATCGGGATCCTCGGAATAAGAACTTCCTCACCTTTGAATTTTCCTATCATTATCGTAGCGTAAATTACATTGTTCTTCAATTTTCTAACCACCAAACGCATACCATTATGTAGTTCAGGTCATCTACATCTTTATTCTTTTTCTTCTTTTTTATCAGTAAGCAATGTAACTCTCATGTTTGTTGTCAGCTGCAGTTTCGTCACATAGCGCCATAGATTTGACGATTTGAGGCAAGCGTTTATTTCGTCGACAGCCGTAGATCTTGGAATTACTGGCAGTATTTGGCGGAAATCGCCAGACAGTAAAATCATTGCTCCTCCAAAACATCTCGATTCATTGCGTAAATCTTTTAATGTTCGGTTAAGTGCTTCCAATGCACGTTTATGCGCCATTGTGCATTCGTCCCAGATGATGATTTTCGATGCCGCTAAAACTTTGGCCATTGCTGAGTGTTTTGCAATATTACACGTTGGTTCTCCAATAGTTTGAAGATTTAACGGTAATTTTAATTCTGAATGAGCCGTACGGCATCCTTCTAACAATGTGGCTGCTATTTCAGAAGAAGCAACTGCAACCGCTATGTTGGATCTCGCCCGAACAGTTGCTAAAACTAATGACATGAGGAATGTCTTGCCAGTTCCACCAAGGGCATCTAGGAAATATAAACCACCATTTTCATCATCGTTTGCCTTCATTAAAGTATCATAAACTTCCTTTTGTTGGTATTTCAACAGGGGTACATTCGTTTGAACTACTAAATTTAATTCCTGGTGATCATATTCACGTTCCCGTTCCAATACTCGATTAAATGCGTCATTCGACAACAACAACAAATAGAAACATTCATCATTCTTTGGATGAACTGTATACATACGACAATACCGAGTTTTATAGTTCTCTTCACTGTTTATACGAATGGGCAATAGCACTATCATTATAATTAAATTGTAAATTGTAAAAATAATTAAACGTATTTATTTAATAGAAATATTTTGAATATTGATTTCTTACAAATATCAAATTGTCATATATACGTCATTACATAGCTGTCATTATACGTCAATTACATAGCTATCATTTGCGTTTTATTATTCCAAGTCTGATTCTTATTTTCTTCTTCTTTTTATAGTGACTGACGTTTCATGTCAAGTCCCACGGGAACGCTGTCGAACGGGATAAAAAGTATCCTATGTCCGTCTCCTGGCTCTAAGCTACCTCCATACCAATTTTCACTCAAATCTGTTCTTTCGTTCTTGAGTTATAAGTGGTGTAACTAACACGACTTTCTTTTATATATATAGATAAAGTCGCCTGACCACATAAACAAACTTGATAGCTAGCATATAAATACTACTTACTTTTTAACTATTCATTTTGCTTATAAGTAAGATGAATTTTGATTATTTAAACAATTTATCGATACTCCTTCCCGACACTGAAGTTGGTCAAGGCTTAGCCGAGGTTAACTTCAGCATTGTCAGAGATGATCGTAGTCAACAGAGCGTAACTTTGAATTGGCTACGGTGGTCCATTCTTTGAGAAAATTGTCTCCTATTGCATACTAACATTGTCGTGTTTTATTGTGAAATAAAGTCTAAAAATATTTTTGATGTTCCAAGATTTCTATTAATAAAGTGACTTTGGAATTAGCATTTGTAACGTTAAATGTGTATCTTAAATGAGTCTTTATTATAATATAAACTGCGACCACTGAAATGCGCACTTGAATGAGTAAGGAGACAAAATGTTTCTTTTTAACATTATTCTCAGTCTAATTAATATCATGTAGGTAAATAGTGCAATGTAAACAATAAACCGAATGCGGTCTTGACCTGCATTCTTGTTTATCCATTGTGTAGGAGATCATAATCAGAACGAGACAATATCGTTCTCATTACCCGTGTCATCCATGTGTCGCTAGTATATTAAAGTAAAATCGTATAACTATCGACAACAAATGGACCACACTAGTTATAATTAGAATGTGGAATTTTAAATAATAAACTTTTAGCAGCTTTTATCTTAAGTAATGATATAAAAATTTAGATGTTATGAATGTGTATATATGTAAATATCTTTTCTTACACTCCTTTTATATCTATCTCTATAAGAATTGATCTTTTATTTTATAGATTATTTTCCTTTCCTTAATTCCGTTTCATCCGATACATTTATTTTTTTACCCGTTTCCCTGTTTTGACCCTGGGCCACAATGCACAAACCGTGCGGGCCATAATAAAAATAAAAAAAATAAAAATTAAATAATTGACATTATAATATGTATTAACATGGTAACCATGACCAAATCTATCGAATTCGTATAATGGATATATGACATTTAAAATCCTAATGATTAATTTCTTAATTTAATTGGTAGGTTTATAATATCAATAAAACTAAGAATAAACATTTAGGTTTCGTAATAACACAAACTCATTGAATGTTTTGTAACATATGTATACAAATAAAAACTTCAAAAAGGTCGAATGATTCAATTAAGTTTTATAGTAGCAGAATTAAGGAGTGGTTTGTACTGTTTGAGCCTAAACTGTAGATAGATGTGGCATAGATTATATAAAGTAAATCAATGTAGTATGTGGAAATATAGACTTTGGTGAAGAATCTATGGTTTGAATGACACAACGCTATATTTTTGGCATACGAATAGGATAAATAAAAAGTTTTGTCTAAAAAGGTGTTGCTTAAATTACTATTTACGATGAAATGCTGGCAAAATCAGTTTAGCTTTATACAGCTATACTTATTTTTTTTTATTTTTGAAATAAATATAGTCTATGTTACGCAGGGGTAATTTAGGATTCTCTATTGAAATCGGTCCAGTATTTTTTTAATTTAATATTTACAATCAATTCGACTTAGGGTAATTGAAGAAGAGAGCGTCCAATTCTTAAAAGGTTGGCAACCCACTTGCGATCCTTTTGGCAGGTGAATGTCCATGGGCGAGGGTATTAACTTCAGATGAGTCTCTAGCTTTTCCCCTACCTTTCTTCAATAATAATCTGCTGTCAAAATAAAAACGTACTTCATTGATAATTTTATATGAACGTTTCTTTAGTGTGCGTGTGAACTGACATGAAATTACGACGATTTTGACTAGACCCTGACACCGTACACGCTTTATTAACTTACGTATTAATTCAATCCACTCTCTGAGCCGGGTCATGGGTTAGTCTTAGCATTTGTCATTGTACTGACACTTGATCATTCAATTCGAATTGAAATATAATGAGTTCTGCAACGTATTCAATATTTTTATCCAAGATGTTTCTTTAACAATAAGAAGAACTTAATATTTTTTTACGTAATAGAACGCCGGCTGTAGGCTCATCTGGTGCCAAATGACATCACCCATGGACACTAATAGTGCCAGAAGGCTCGCAAGTGCGTAGTCGACCTTTAAGAAGCTACACTTTTTTCTTGAAGGACCAAGAGTCGAATTGGTTCGGAAATGCTTCAGTGAGCAGCTGATACCACATAGATAAACTGCCTTAGACGCTTAGTTATTGAGGCATTTTAGTTGATACCTTTGTAGCGGTGACACCACGGGCCTAGTAAGAAGATTGAAACGGACAAAACCATTTGAATAGGTGTTAGTGTACGCGAGTCTAAAGTACTAAAAGTGGTAAGTGAAAACATAAAACACAAGAACAGAGTTTCTTCCTATTAATAGTGATTGTAAAAAGTGTAATTGGTCACTTTCTTATGTTTAATAGTAAAATAGATTAGACCTTAATTACTTATTAATCTTAAGTTAGGCAAGATGATATTCCGTTTCAGTGTAGACGCAAAATGTAATAGAAAAGCAAAAGCCACATACATACTGAAAAGTATTATGTTTTCTATACTACACAGTAAACAACGAATAAAATTTTAAAATGTATCACATAATCGCGCAGTTGAGATCCGAATGCCAATACTTATAGCCCCTACTCAGACGTGTCAATGACCTCAATAAAAACTAAATATCGCTTGCTATAGTTACATCATTATAAACTTTAAGCTTTACTTATTAATGACAATGAGATTTTGTTAAATTTATTATTGTGTTAATAAATGGCCGTTTGTAACTAGAAGGCCGTTCAAGTATTATGTAAATAGATTTACTGCAATTTACCCCCCCCCCCTCCTCTTGTGTATCTGTTTCGGGATCTTGATTTTTTTTAATAGGCCAGTAGGATCAGTCTTCTGTACCTGATTTAGGCTGTCGCCTTTTTGGGTAAAGCATTGTCCTGAGAACCCTTTGTCTCGTCGCGGTATTTTCTTTCACCGTACGAGCGAGTGTTACATGAGCACATGGACAAAAAGCCCTTTAGTATCGAACCAACAACCTCAGTTAGGAGTGTAGCTAGTTGATAATATCCATTTTGAAAGAACAACACGATTATCTATTTTTTTTGGCTTACCTTAAGTTATTTGCTCAATACAAGTCATTTTTACGAAAATCCCCACCTGAAACAAGAAAAATACTTATTAAACGTAAGAAAATTATTATGTAAGACAAAAACCTGTTGCTTGCATAATGTCGTCAAGTGCATCGACATTCGGGACATGTCAACGCCCCGCCGGCAGGTATGCCAAATTTTATTTTGCACTTTCGCTAATTATCTTTTTCTTAATAAGCTTATAACTTTTAATTGATTTCGACCTGCCCACTTCGAACATAAAATTGCCCATACTATATAACTATACATAATTATATTATCAGTGACACTGGTATATTTTTGCTTTCGCTAATCTACCAATCATTTTAAGACATGAAGCATTACAATAACTCCGCATTTACATGTAAATAAAATATTGTATCGGAAGTAATTGTTTCCGGATAAATATTTCAACCTAGAAAGACCCATATTTTAATATTTACTAAACTATATTGTTTATCTTACTCTGCTTAACTCAGCCGGATCTTGTCAATAAAAATAAAATTAGTTCAGAAATCAAATGAAAATTTAAGTATTTCTTTATGCACTGTAGTAACCAGATATAGCTATATATACATAATCTTTGACCTATATTTCTATCGTAATAATTATACTTGTTTGTACTTATGCACCTGAGTCTAATTGAGAGACATTCCTTCATTATTCAGAAATAAACGATGGCAGATGTTAGCTTAGGTCTTAAATAGTTTCATTAACTGCTGTTAATATAAAAAAGTTTAGTTTCTTAAAAAATTCTTTATCAAAAATAACAGGTTGTGAAAGTCTACTACAACCTGTACGGACCTACTGCATAACTTCATAAGAACTACTTTGCCGTTAAATTTAAAAAGCAGGCAACATATAAACTCTTTTGCAAAATAAACACCTAAGGATATTCACGTTCTGTCGGTCGGTCGATTTCAGTAAAACAAATTAAATTTAATTGTATGACGTAGACTGTACACTTATAGTCATGTAGGTAAATAAATAATACGTGTGAATGTGAAGTGAACTCTTGCAATTTTTTTTTTATTGTTTGATTCTTCATAACCGACGTACACGGCCTAACAATAAGAAGTAGTACATGCTGTTTGCATTCGTAAAAGTAAATAATTAATGTATTGTTATTTGATTACTTATCCGATATTTTACTTTTTCTACTATTCGGAGCGGAGAAGAATCCACCAAAAATGAGTTACTTCTAACATCGGTCCAGGAAATCTCGAATTATAAGTGGTGTAATCAACACGACTTTGTTTTATATATTTAGATAGTCGCAAATTCACTACAGGAAAACAGCAAGTAAGTCGCGACATAGAAAGGTGATAGACAAATTACTTACATAACTTTAATCTTGCAATGTCTAAAATGCAAAACGAATGGAAGAAAATATCCCATACAATGAAATAATAAAAGCAAGCGTTGAGCCCTCGTTTATGTTATCGTATTCGTATCAACTTTCGCGCGCACCTCAATTGGGTTTGTGCCCTGCACGAAGTTTTTATTCACGTTGGCCAAATAAAGTCTAGTCTTTACCTTATACCGTTAGTTACTTGTCAATAAACGTCTCGTTAATTGTTGTTTTATAAAAATATATAACCAGTCTAGTTGTTACACATTACACCCACTCTCACCCACTCTCACTCGCATATAACTGATACTCACGCGTGTTGGAAACAGTTTAAAAAAAAGTAATTGAAAAGCAAAAAAAATATTACGGAAGAGCTGGGAACCCTGACACAGATATTTTTTACTTAAAAGGGTATTCGAATCTTACGCGTTATAATGCATTGTTTTATGAAAAAGCATGTTTTTAATCAAGTATTTCATAAGGCTTCATTAGGATTAGAAAATGCAAACATACAATAGTTAGTAAAGAAACGTTGAACTGGTTAATGCAATGAGAGAACAAAATGCTTCATCAATCGCAAATCGAAAATGAAAATGGCTTAACATTCAAGTCAATTTATAATATAACTTGATATACATATGTAAATAATTAATTATATTTCGAAAATTTTATTCTTAAGATTATGAATTATTTGTTATATATTAACAGATGTTTCATTAACAGATGTGTTTGTTAATCTGTGGAAAAAACTAGTTTTGGCTTGTAAGTTTCATTCATCACCTTAATATATATAAATTACGCGTCACATTGTTTGTCCGCTATGGACTCCGAAACTACCCAACAGATTTCAATCAAATTTGCATCGTGAGTAATTTTAGCTAACTAAAAATTAATAATTTTTAATTTCCTAATCGCATGAAATATCATGCAGGACAACGTCTATCGGGTCCGCTAGTACATTAATGAACGCAAAACAAGCGCTAAGCACTGAATATAAAAATATAATAATTCAGTACGTGTTTCTTACTCAACTTAACCTCGGATATGTCTTCATAGGTCAAATAACTTTATATTTTAAGTGTATAACGTACACCAAGTAATAGAAATGGCATACACATTTTTACTTTCAGTAGATAGTCTGTCTTTGGCAAGCAGCGCATTATATCCAAAACAATTATTGTATCGCAGTAATTTGACAGAATAAATTTATTGTGTTACAAACTTAATTTAAGATGTAGAGCCATAACGCTAAGTATGAGTCAGATGTGGCAATTAATGGAAATTGGATTTTAACATACAGAAGTCTTAAGCTTGTCAACCCAATTTAATAGTTTTGTATTTAATATCACAATAGTATGAGAATGCTTATTTTACATAGGTAAGATATCGTTCTCTACAAGATCGTATAAAACCTCGTAATAGACAAAATGACCTTAGGAATAATACTTTTAATTAATTAAATAGTAAATTATTGTTAAATTAACTGCGTGTGCAGCGCGCGTTGCGTTTTTATAACGTATTATTAATCAAGGTTTATGATGTACCAACAACTTTGTATAAAATTTCTGAATTGTATGTGAATATAATATTACATTATTAAAGCAGCAATAGTAAATTCAACTCTTATTCGTGTTTCTTAATTTTCACACTTCACGACACGAAGGTATTTTAGGGCTATCTTGTATTCTGTGTGATTTTATTGTTGTCAGTTTTCACTTATATTAAATTTTCTTTTATAGAGCTTGTCTTATCTAGAGGATCATAGTCATATTCAAGTATGAAATGATAGTCTTAATGGACTTTTTCTTTAAAAATTGCAAGAAACACCTTCAATGGAATTCAATGTATTATCGATAGATAGCTCTTATACTAGTTTTCACTATTATAGGAATTATGAAATCAGGCAAAAAGGAATGCGCACAACGTTTGTTAATGATTCGGAATGTGCTTTTGTAATGTCTTGTTTGACAGTACTACAAATTATTCTGTTATAGCAATAACTTTTGTTTATGTGAGTTTATAACTTTTTATATAGAACTGTGTCATCGGGATGGAAGCTCATCTGATATAAAGCTATACACACGGACATTGCCAGAAGACTTGCACATAAATTACATTGAATTTTATTTATTGTACATTGTATTAATATGTTGTTATAATAATATTGTTTTATACATTCGTACATAAAACTAGTTTTATACCCTCTATTTTATCTATAAAGTCGAGTATAATTTACGGATCGTTGATGTTACGAAATATAAAATAAGACAAATTGAAATGTAATTATCTGTTGGCTGACGTTCAATCCTTCTGCCTATTTATTTGATGTGTCAAGACAACATGTGTCTCCGCGGCTTAGTGGTCGCTGGAAATAGCCAGAAGCACCTGGACTCTTTTCCATGTACAAAAGTTTCTGAAGCTATCACAAAATTGTTTGGTCCGTGATCGTGACCTTGCTGCATATATTGTGATATACAAATAAAGTTGCAAATTGAATACTTATAATGTGAAAAGAGTAGTACAGTTTTGCTTTTTAAGACAATAAATATTGATATTCTTATAAATAAAAAAATGTGTGTGTACTTATGTACACATAACACATGTTAGAAGTTATACTTCTTTGGCGTAATAAGAGAAAAAACGACACTTATAGAAAAAAGGTCATACTTTTACTAAAGTTTTAACGCATTTTCTAGTTAAATAAAGTTTATTTAAATATCACAAAAAAACTAAAATGTTGTCAGCTAACTTCAGGGTGTCGGTTTTTTTGTGACAGTGTGTACGCGCATAAAAATTACTCTTATCAAT
The DNA here is from genome assembly GCF_905147795.1 of Pieris rapae. Taxonomy (NCBI): domain Eukaryota; kingdom Metazoa; phylum Arthropoda; class Insecta; order Lepidoptera; family Pieridae; genus Pieris; species Pieris rapae. The sequence continues at coordinate 7,646,569 of NC_059511.1, read as the reverse complement.
ATTACCTAACGCGCCAAAAGTTACAGCATTCATTTGGTTTTTACGCTTTTCCACTATGAAATCTAAAAAGATCGATACATAGATATTGTCTCGTGTCTATATATCATATCACGTATTATCTCAACCGCTTTCTTTAAGTCTTACATAAAGATATCTTTATTATTTTGAAACATGAACACTATAAGTGTTATATTACATGTAAATTATCAAACAGACGAACACAGATTAGAACGGTATGCAGTTGTCGTTTTATAATGAAAATGGTTATGTTTGATTAGCTTTACTAGACCGGTACCTGTACGAACCACAGTATAACTTAATAGAAACGTTCTGAAAGAACTAAGTTTTTTCCTATATATAATATTTTTAAATGATTTAAACTCAAATTTGATGGGATGGTGAGTTAACCTATGAGGAAGTTTTATAAGAAAAATAGTATGATTCATACATTTGTTATACGATTGAGGAGTAGCATGGATCTCGTGAGTGCAGCTGATCCGTACGTGCTTAAGTGGTTTTCACATATGTGCATTTTTTGTCTTACATATTTTATAATTGTTTCCGTTTTAATATGTATGCTGAGAGCAAAAAGCAATAAATTTACACATATGTATCGTATGTATAGTGTGTATTTAACATTAGTTGCTACTCTAATTTTACTGATATCTGGAACTATGCAACTAATTAATTATCAAATAAATATTTTTTTTAAATTTAATTATTACTGTAACACGTTAGTAAACTATGTCGGCAGGTCCGGCACACCCAAATGGGCATAATATTAATAGCGCAGTTGAACCGTGGAAATTGGACCAATGGTCGAAGTTATTACGAAACATAAAAATATGAATATTAGTTACGCGTCTATTCATTTATCTCTAGCTTTAATAATCGAAAGTCATTTGTCAAGAATAAATTAAAGTTATTAGAAATCACATCAACGAGAACGCACGAACCAGTTGTTAGGGAAAATCTATTCTTTTGTTTCTAAGGAAATCCAGATCAAATAAACAAACCTTATATAAATATATTTTTTAATTACAGTTTAATAGGGTTTCAAAGATGTTGCTTTGTTATCAGGAAGACGCAATTGGGCACAAGTTATGCAAGTTTGTATGAACAATGATACGGTGCATGACAGCGTATGAAGTATGGATGCTGCAATCAAAACAAAGCTTGCATACAATGCTTTAAATACAACAATGCTTTCAATTAAACGCTTCAATGCACACCATTTAATAGTAAAAGCCAACTTCTTGACACGGCTTGCCTACTGAAAGTGTTGAAAGGGAATTAGTGAGGTGCACTTCAGTGTTAAGAGTCTAAATAGTGCTATTGGGCACTGGTCTTTAGTGAAATATTCTTATTAGCAAATTTGGCTACACTTAAATTTCGCTATCTCCGTCAATAGATAATTAATTCATCGAAAAAAGTAAAACATATGACAGATTATAAAAATTTGTTCTACGGTTAGAAAATGTTCGTTAGAGAGTTTTCATTTATCCAGACGAAACAAATGTCTAAATGTTAAAAAAAAACGTTGTTATATTATTTGTAACACGGTAAATGTAAGTAATACAATTGTTTAAAAGGTTCCGCTTTTGTTTTTAACTTTTTACACAGATTATACTGTTCATTATAATTTGTATGCATATATGAGATGATTTTTATTATTATATGTAACAAGAATTTTTAATAAGGTATACATAATATATCCTATACATATAACCTTCTAGGTCTATATTATTATTCAAGTGACAGTCTTCTTAAATATGACAGACTTCATACAGAAAAAAACTTTTACAGCTCTTTAAATTAGATTAAAGTTTGAGTGACTTTCCAGAATACGCGTTTGAGTCAAGTTGAATTCAACAGATTTTCCACAATTTTTTTCAATAAAAATTCTTTTTTTAATAAATAAATGTATTTAATCAATTATGTACGGTAGTTTACGATTATCATAATTCATAACCAACTTCGCCACATGACTATTCAGTACAATCCAAGGATTATTTCAAATTGTCTGCCAAAAACATCAAAGTCATAAATTGTCGGCACCATTACACAGTGCATTAACCAGTGACATAATTCGCCGTAACTCTACGTAACCGATTGTAATCTATGTACAGTCGATAACAAAAACCTAACCAGTTTGTATAAACAGGTCAAAAAACTTAGAAAACCGTTAGGATTAACTTGACAAGTGATCTTCAGATTTTATATCGTTATTCCCGCGAATCAGTTCGTGTGGCTAGGGCGAGAACTGATGTTAAATGACTCACGGACATGTGTGAGGAGATGGGCGGTAAAAAGCCTTGTTGTGTCTGGATCGTTTAAATAAAACCGATGTTGGGCCGAAGCCTCCCCGATTTTTTTAGCTTAGAGATGCATTTTCCTTTGGCAAGTCTATCGGGACCAGTTCCAAGTTTAGGTTATTATCATATCTTTACATTAGTGATATAGAGGCTAGCAATAGAAGTTGTAGAATCTGAAATGTATTATTTGTATGTGTTTTAATGTTGAGGTGTTGACTGTACAAGACTAAACAATAGGCCCACAGGGCGCAAACGGATATGGAACACCCACATTGAAATTTGATCTAACAGCTAACGCGCATATCAGGACCATTAAGTTATACCAATGCTTGACAGATTATATACATTACATTATTTACTTAATAAAAAGAAATATTTGACAAAGATAAAAAGTCTTAATAATAAATGGCTATAATATAAGATTTATTTCTCTTTGATTTTGTTCCGTTTGGAGTAGGGTCTTGGGCTTGACAAGTGCACAATACGCTAAATAACGATTTAAGATGGTGTCTGATAGAGATAGATAGACCCAGAGCGCGTGCTTTCCTTGCTCAAAGAATAAGTATCGCAATGCAGCGATTTAATGCTACCAGCATTAAAGGTGCCATAGGAAACAAACAACTTTAAAAATTTGGTTTTGTTTTCATTTTATGAATTTATAATTATTATTACTATATTGGTTAAGAATATTGCAAATGCTGTAAATTCGTCTGATTAAATATTTTTCCTATTTACAGCATAAGAATTTATGAAAAACATTAAACTATCAATGTATGAGATCCGTATTTAATTTTTTACAACCTCCCACGAAATAATCACAACATTTAAATCTGGTCGTAGATACAACTTATGCCTTCATAAAAATCTTGCTTAAGATTAGATTTTTATAGATAATAATACTAATTGGTTGTAATTCAGATTCGAGGACTGAATTATTATTAAATCTGCCGTTCACTGTGTAAATTGTGTATAAAAATCTCACTGTACAGAAATAGAAGTGTAAAAACCAAGGGAGTAGATTACCAAAATTACTGTAGATTTTATAAAATGTTCAAGTCTATATTAAAGTCGTATCATAACGGGACGTGCTCGACACTGATTTGAAGAATAACTCTGACGATTGTAGATTTTTCTCATAAGAATGTTTCCATTAATGTCGGTCAGCTAAAAAACGTCGACGCATCATTGTTTTCTGTGCTCTATTTATCCAAACTAACCGCTATTCCGCTGCATTGTTATTAAGAAAAGTTTTCTCAAACCAATTATGTCAACGTTAATTCGAAGTGAGCGCAAAACTTTTATCATGTCCTTATAAAGTATTATTTTTCGCTTCTAAACGAGAGGTCAATACAGCTTTCTTTCGGCACATGCAATAATATAAGAATACTAAAGTAATTTGTTTACTTTCACAAATAGATTCGCAGAGAGAGATTTATTGCGTTATCGAAACTGATTAAAGTTGTTAATTAATGTATTTTAAGGGCACATCTCCAAAAAATACTTTACATAAGTGTATGTACAAAGGTACGCTATTAAATCAGTTAGGATATTCTTAATTTTATCAAATCAAATACTTAGTTTAGGAAACTCCTAAATCGTGATATTGTGAAGGAATATATAGTAGTGTTATAGATAATAACCCTATCTTTTTAAGTAATAGCGGTAGAAACTTCAATGGGATCACATTTGTGGGAATTAAAACGAACTAACGTTTTTACTATCTAAAATCAAGGTTACATGGAAATCCGTAAACAAGAACACGATCATCGTTTGATAGACCTGTCTGGTTTATAAAACCAAAACGGGCAAATGACTCACAATCTGGGTTGTTGACGGTGGGTGTCGTGATCAGAAATCCTTATAAAAACGGAATTAATTAATTTGACGCGTTCGTTTTACATATTTTGCATGGCTTCGTGCTTTTTATGTGAGAAGTTGCGCGAATTAATTAGATAAATAGCTAAGACATTGTTTTTAGATTTATCTGAGCTGTAAATGTGAGCTTATATGTTGAACTTATAAATTCAACATAATTTTTAAGTTCTGATGCAAAAACTGTTAAAGAAACAGCGGTTACTAAAAGCTGTATATATATTTTCAGTGGACACGCTTAACTCTCAGTTATTATTGACCATAGTTTTCTCAGTAACATTATAATGATAACTTGTTTTGAGACAATAACAGTCATTTTGAGAGGGGCTTCTGCTGACCTCAAAGTAATCCGGTGTGAAACAAGCTTACACGTTTTGTACTAAGTGTAGACCACCTACTCTACTATCGAAACTCGATATTTAATCAGTAAAGACCACTACTACACGTTCTTAGTTGTTTATTTACAAAAATTTTAAACTTGGTAGAACCCAACCAATTCGACTTAGGGGCCTTCAAGAGCGTACCAATTCTCAAAAGGCTGGCAATCCACTCGCGAGCCCTGTGGCATTAAGCGAGTCTATGGGCGGCGGTATTACTTTACACCACGGGAGCCTCTTGCCTGTTTGTTCTATAAAAATATATGAAAATTTTCTGAAATCTTCTGTACCGTTTTAACTTTTAAATAACATACTAACAGATATACAGATAGGTCAAGTCAGTCAAGAAAACGATTGACTGGACTGTGCGATTACGTAGCGAAAAGGTTATATTTTGTTATGTTTGTTACTTATATTTGTTTTAATAGTCTAAAGTCAACAAAAGTTATCTACAGTTTTAAGTTCTTGGTTCGTGAGTCGTATACTAATTAGCTACTGCGCCTGAATTTGTTTATATTAGTTTAAAAACGCAGCGTATTTTGTCGTCCGTCAGATCAAATAATGCTCATTTTATTCAGAGGAATTGAAGGCTGATCATAAGAATATTTCTGATTGGCAAGATGGCCAAATATCAAATATTCATGACCGCAAAACCAATACAAAACTCTGAGACCAAACCCTAAAAAATTAGGAGAACTTTTGTAAGACTTTTCAAGAATTAAATCCTATGCCAATTTATTAAGTCGAGACAAATTGTTCTTAACTGTTTGAAACTGGTTGATTCTAGTTGTTCTCGAGAAGTTGCTAAGTGGTTGACAGAAAGATAGTAGGGGCACGGACGCACGCGACGTTAACGGAATCATGCATTAGCGTCAGTCACACATATCAGACACAGCTTAACGCATTTGATGTTAGGAATCATTTAGTTCCGCCGGATTCTTTAGAAAGCATTTCTGGTGAACGAACTTTATTACTTCATAGATGCTGAATAACGATGAAATAGTGATTACTGGTTTTATCAAACGGTAAAAAGATGTGGTAGGTTCAGTGACAAATCAATTTTAGCTGGTCCGAGATAAAGATAAATTTATTTATCCATGATTAAAATAATATAGCGGTATTCGTTTATATTGCTTTGATGAAGACATTTTGTATCGTTTCTATGTAAATATATTTATATGCACAATGGGTATTAGGTTACATTGTTAGAAATTTGATCTTAATAATGAAATAAGGCCTTAGTGTTGTGTATTTAGCAAAAAACAAACATAGTAATGATAGCAAAAACACGAGAAATTTTAATTATTACCAAAAACCTATCATTATTAGACGTCCACTTGCTATTAAAGTATTATTTTCAGGTAGAAGAAACAATGCTGCTAATTTGGAAGACAATTGAATGCATAATATTTTCGCAACGTTTAAATGAAGGTAATGGAGCATGTGAGAAGATAGATGAGTCATCGACCTATGTAATAAATGCGGACTATTAATATCTTTCATATTTCACAATTGTGTACACCTATTATGATAAACAACTATTTACCAATTAATTTAGCTGCTGCGATATCACATTTTTAATTAGAGCAACAAAATCTTTGTGTAGTGTATATATACATACTGAAGGTGTTTACCAAGTGTTTTGCTAATTGTATAAAAATGTTTTTAATTGTATAACATGATAATATATTTTTGTTCAAACATGGCGTAAGCTATAAATAATAATAATAATAATAATATATTTATTTTATTTCTCACAAAAACATATACAATAATTGTCATTCTTCTCATTCTTCAAATAATAATGCATTGGTTTGACATTTAAAGCTAAGAAAAAAACGTAAATTTTACAATTCTCTATCTATTAAGGTTTGACTGTTATTAAAAGACTGTTATTAACCGGGAATACAATAACAGTTGGTAATACCATTTACAGACTTTACGACACAGACTTATTTTCAATCCCTTAATAAACTATGGAACTTTCTCCATTGAACACAGGTGTATGTCGACAGTCACGATTTCGAATTGTGGGTCGATATTTGTTTTATATCAAAATATGGCCAATGAATTTGATACGAACTCAAAACGTCTGCTTAGTACGCTAGCTACATCTAAATTACCATAGTTAAAAAAAATAGGTTTTATTGTATTCTAGAAATCTTAGTATTTAAATATAAATTTCAAACATTAAAATCATAATAAAATTTCATACATTTTGCGAAATGTCATGCTCGGTTGCATTTTGAGGCAGTTAATTTAATTGAAACCAAAAGCCAAAGCTAGACTTTAGTTTATACCGGAAGCCGTTAACGAAATAATTTGCTGTATTTCATCATCTTTCATGATTTTAATGAAAAAAATACAAACTGCTATTGAACATTTAGGCCCATCCAAAACGTCAATCAAATTTAAATCTAGTTTTAAGAGCCAGTGTCACATCATTTTTCCTGTATCAAGTTCGACATATTTGACATTGCTCAAGCGGAGATTGGACTTGAGAAACGAATTAGAAGTAATAAGTTTATTAGAAGAGCTAAATCGCTAAGAAGGTGAACTACAAATCCGTTCTCAATTTAACACTTTTTTTTTACTTTTATTACACTTACGCTTGGCTGGAAGCACATTATTTTTTTTAATTCAGCCAATTTTACGGACAATGAAGCATTTGCCGAAAGAAATTGTTTGACTTAATTCATTACAGACATAAAAATTATTTCTTTACATTGTATTTGTATAGATGAGTATCATTATTTTAAAGAAAATTCTATTTATTTTTACTCCATGACACAGCATTCCTGGCAGCGATCCCCAGTGATAGAGGATAGGGGACAGTATCTTCTCTTTTATAATACTAAATTCACACCGAATACTTGAAACTTATACTAAAAGGTTCAATTAGCGTCCTAACTAGCTTGCTAACTTGCCTCCAACCTTATGTTCCTCAACATACATATATTTATTGATTCATATCCAATAAAAGTTAAAATAAACCAAATATAAAATAAACACAAAGCACGCATCATATGATTCAGTGCAGGTAGAAATAATCACTAATACAGGAAATGCATCCGTTTTATTGTCCGTGCATACTACGTCTGGGATGTTACTTGAATATTTAAGATTTTCTAAGAATTATACTAAGTATTTCCATGGCTACAATTACAACAATAATATCTACACAACATATAAAAAACAAAAACGATAAACATACAAAACACAATCAATTTATCATCAAAATCAATCAATATTTCAATAAAAACGCATACCAAATATTTAAACGGCCGGCAACGCACTCGTTACCGTCCATGGGCGGTATCATTTAAAATCGGGACAGCATCCTGCCCATTGCCTTCTGTTCTATAAAAAAGACAGACCTCGATAAAGAAGCCAAGAGTAACAGAGAAGTGTAAAAACGTATTAATAAATTGGTAAGTAATACGATTTTTATGATATATGACAACCAGATTACCAGCATATTTAAATATATGGCAAAGTCCATACCATTCTCAAATAAGTAGGTATGTCAAGTAGTAAATGCTGCAGAATAAGCAACTTGCTCAAAATCCATTTATTAAATCAATGTATTTGAAAGTAATAAAGCACGTTCAAATGAGGATAAAAAACAAATTACAATTCCAAAACAATCGAGTTAGTTACGTTAACATTAATCAAGTTTCTTACAAGTTCAGTCCACTCGATGTAATTATTGATATTTCATTTGTAATTTTATAGCCATTTAATCACATTTGCAGTACTGGTTTATCGAAATAGACGGCAATTTTATACCGACACGCAAACATACTCGTATTATATAAATGAAGTCATAAATTTGCGATGTTATTAAAATTAAAAGAAAATATTCTTTTTCTATTACAAATATCGAACACATTAATGGTTATATATTTTTAATTGTTTCTATTCTATTTGCGGTATATGACATTGGTTATTTTGACATGTATTTTGGTTTGCTTACATGTTTTTTTTTACTTGAAAACCAGGAAAAAATATTTTAATTCCTTGCAACCTACTTGGCTATGGAGTTAATCGATATATTTTGCAATAATCCTAACAACTGCTTCTATTTCTATATTTACAATGAATATGATAATTTCAAAAGTTTCTATACCATTTTTTAAAACTATTTACAATTTACTATTAAAAACCAAATGGTTTTATCTATACAGATATTCATGCCTCAAAACTGAATAATATTCATGTCAAAGCAAAAGTCGGGAATATGCAAAGAAACCGCCGTTGATCTAACTAAACCAGTTCCAGCCACTTACAAAGATGGGATGGCAGTTTGAAATACTCAAGTAACCCGCAGGCGATTCCAGCCAAGTACTCATTACGTCAATTTATATGTGCAATAATACTAAATCTCAGTAATAGAATAGCAAACGTTTATCTCTTTACAAATACATATTAGGTAGCATTTAGTCTACTTTCTAAGTATGTATTTATGATTTATTGTTTAGACAATAAAAACAAAAAGTAATATATATGTTTTCCTTTTGAATTTAAAGAATGATCGAAATAAGTTTAATTAAAGAATATATATTTTAAGTCCAAATTAGAAGCCAAAATGAATTGTAATATAAAATTCTCGTTTCCGATAATGTCTTATAAGTTGACTACACTTATATTCTTTATAAGTGACAGAGTATCTCTTATCTTTAAGTCACATTAGGTTATGGTCAATCCACGCTGGATTCCACGCAACCCCCACCACAAACAATTCCACTACCCCTAATTTTAGGTTAGTTATAAGCTCATCTTTTAAACAATTACAGCGAGTTGACACCCAGCTTCAAACAAAGAGTTTCAATTATTTGAACATACCTTCAACAAACGCTCCAGGGCTAAAATAAATTAAAAATTAGTTATATAAGGACCTAAGTAACTTAATAGATATATCAATCAATTACCGTCAAAAGATTATGGTTTTCCTAAACACAGCTATCTAATTTGTATGACTGGCACTATGAGACATGATATTTTATTTCCCATTTATCATGTTTTCTCATTGCATCTAGCTTCTTTCAAATTTGAATGTCGATTAGAATATTGTTGCATAAATCTTTAAGACTTGAATTAAGCTAACTAAAAGCTGTTATCAATTATCCCCATATTAGCAAGATTAATCGTTACAAAACCGGCGACGTGGGTACATATTGTATGTAAATCAGATCTACGATTTGGAACAGAACGTGACTATGTACATTTTGTAATGTGTGAGGTTTCAAGGTCTGCATTAGTTAAGCGAAGATTGATTATAACTGCAAGTTTAATTGCATAATTCTTAATACAAGTGGCAGTGATAAATCGTTAAAACTTTCACAATTGTTTCACCAGGAATCAAATGCCGTACCTCCGTGTCATACGTCCACTTAGCGTTTTTTTGTATAAATAATAGGACATTTGGCTAAAAACAGGTATCCGTTTGATTATCAATATATAACCAAATTAGCTGTTTACATAAAAATCTAATTAAAGAAATGCTAGTCAAATTAATGAATGCACAATATTAAAAGTATGGTTTCGTTATAACTTGATTTGGAAATAATAATTTTGAAACAATAGAACACATTTATTTATCATGTTTTGAAATAGTTTACCTAGAGAAAGTAAAATGTAGAGCTATTGAATCCAAATATTGCTTAAGTAATTTACAATAATTTAATTTAATTTGTTTATAAGCGTATGTAAAAACTGTTTAGGTGCGGTAATCGTATTATGTATGACATTACCTGATTGGCTTATATTATAACAAAAAAATGTTTGTAATAAATATTACGAAATATAGAACGTATTATAAATATTATTATTAGAGATAAATATTGTAAAGCCTATTACAATCTCAGTTTTGCGGTTTTTCTAACATACTCGTATATGGCGGTTTGAACGTAAATTGCAGAAAAAAGTGAGGTCGCTTTTAATAAATTGTTTTCTATTATGTAATAATATATAGTCGACTCATATTGTCCGTATTTTTTTAGTTCTTTTCATTAGGAATATAAACGAAACACATTAGGTATTACACGTGGTATAAGAGATTCAAATTGTTTTACTATAAATCTTATAATACAAAATGAGGTTTAGTTTAAAGTTATTGGTACAATGGTTATCATTACTATTACATATATAGTAACCATGACAACAACACGGTAACTTCAATCCAGGTTTTATAAGACCGTGTATATATTCACTACATAAGGTAATGCTTGCAAGTTTTCGGATGCTGACTTTACTACATAGGTTAGCCAATAAATAGCGAATTCAAAATTTATGTTTCGACACCAATTTAACACTTGTAACGGATGACTTTTTGCACGAATTTCGTGATGCGTTGTGCTAATCACGTTATGAAATATTAAACAGATTTTACCTATTATAGTTCCTTTGAACTGCAATTAAAATATATAAATTCAGATATTACTGATTTTTTTTAGTTGAAAAATCTGTTATTTGTTATGCAAACAAAGTTTTTGTATTCCGTTTTATTATCATTTAAAGATATTTTATTAATGACAATAACCTTTATGGTATGACTCTGAATATTATAATGATTAAACTATGTAGTAGCCGACAATTTTAGTAAGGATTTAAAATATAATAATCGTTATCACATTATTAGCTTCTATGTGTATTGTGAATGGTGGTATACCATTTACGCAACATTGAACGAGTATGTTAAGAGGAAAGCTATGTATGGGGAAAGGTGGAAAGTTCACGCAACTCCATTTCACTAAGCTTTCCTAGTCAATTAGCTGTCTACGTGTAATCAGCAAGTTGAGAACCGCAACATCTGTTAAGCACTTGTTTACTAAGCTACTGGACACTAAATTTAGAATTCTAAAGCTCGTTACATTCTCTTGTTCTTTAGTATACAGCCTCATAATATATTCGAAAGTTTGTAAAGCACAATATTCGGAACTTCAATGGACGTAGTTTATCTGTCGTTATAAATAAATTATAGTAATTGGGATCAAGGGTTTAGGTTAATCAACGTAGATCGAGAATAGTACATTTTATAGCGTCCTGATATTAATTAAATTTTATTTTTTATTTCAAACTTCATGGAATTACAAAGAACACAGTTCATAAAGATCTTGATCAATCGTTTAGAAAGCATTTTTACTCTATGGGCTTAACACCATGATTACTAAGCTACGCGGGTAAACACATCCATCGACCTGTCTTCAATTAGCGATGACTATTTCCGTCTTTCACTTAACTCTTCCTCACATTGGTCACTACTCATCACTGCTTCGTGCTCTGCCACCTATTGCTAAGTGCTTCCTATATCAACCTATATGATTGCTTTGTCGTTGTTTTGACCATCAGAATAAGAGATTGTATAAAACTGTAATTTAAAAGATTGATGAATTAAACTTCCAAATATTAATCAAACATTATACGAGAATATTCATCATTCAAATATTGTTAATCAAAACTGATTTCACTGAAGATTGCCACGCCCTTCTCTACGCCCTTATTAAAAATTATATACTTTATTTAAAACTAAAACATTTTCATAATATTTATAATAATAGATTTTATTTATTTTATAATACTAGACTATAGAAGAGGAATCTTGTATGTTCATTTTATCCAGCGAATAATTTCTTATAATATTTGGTATAAAGTGTACGGTATTAACAAAACTACATGTAGGAAACCAGTCACCGGCGAAATAAGCGTGTCACTGGGTTTCTGGTTAGTCGTTTCTGTGTCGTGCTCAAAACTCTCGATAACTTCACAAAATTATACAAATTTCGGTTATCATTAACTTTCTCAAGTACCTACTTGAGTAATGGTGCGATACTTTCAACTACATAATCTATATTTCATTGAAATAATAGTAGAGCACACAAGACTGAACACCTGTAAAGAAAAACAATGTCTGCTTGGATGGTATTAGATATTTATAAATATTAATCTAAACTAATATTAAAATGAGGAAAAACTTAATTGAAAAACTGCCTGACCGATTTCCACCAATAGAACCGCACGTTATTATTATTAATATAGGTTATACGTCTACAAACATTTAGAAAAAGGTCTGATGTCCACCAAACAAAAAATATTTTTGAATTTAATAGCATATTTACCGAGAAAGCTTTAATCCATAGAACATCGTCCTACGACTGATTTAATGCGGGTAGAACAGCATGACTAATTATTTTAATACCTAAAAACGGTAGTCCATAGAATCGTCCAGATATAACTTAATTTACTTAAGATTTGTAGTGTAATGCGATGGATGATCATCAAGTTGAAATTATCATGAAAAGAAAACCCTTTTAGAGATAAGTAGATCAAAATACAAAACAGCGATTGAATTCACACGAAAAATACATATGCAGGAAATTAATCAATCGTTTATTTCAGCACGATTTCTAAAGCTGACTACGAGGTCGAATAGAACCACTTGAATCACGCAATACGACACAAATCGTAAAAATACAGCAACGCTAATTGTTAACATGCTTTGATTGGTATTAATACACCTTTCGTTTTCGTCGTTTCATTGATACCCTTCCAAGCATTTGATGTCTTCGTGATAAAATGTACTTGTCGTGATCATAATATCGAGACAAGCCTATTATCGTAAATTATCTTTCTCATTGTCATACACAAGTTATATATTCCTATTTTATAGTTACGAATGAATAAATTAAGCAATTTTGTTTAAGCAATGTTATTTTCAGTTAATGTATAATCATTTTATGTAAAGACTGCAGTAAGTTTTGGTTGTGTGCACGTGATAATATGTAGGTTTAATGCACGCGCATTACATGATACTAGTTGTAAAGAATATGTACTAATCGCTATTGTATTAAAAAACTATCGTTTCTTGGACGTCATAACTTTCTTTCATTGTCATAACATTTATTTTTGCATACAGCTGATGTGTAAATAAAAGACTATTTACATGTGCATCTCATTTTGTATTTTATGCAGAATTCTGTCATGTACATGCAGACGAACGTAGTAGGTAATCAAACTGAAAAGTTTACCATGAAATTCGTCAAATAAAGAACACAAGTGACTCCCAGTTGTTCAGTAAGCGGATGCAAGTCAATAACTAAACAAACGAGATGGCTCGGATAACGGAATACAAGTCGAGCTCGTTGATTCAATGGATCGTGGAAATTAGATTCCGCTTTAGCCGTTACAGTCAGGCTAGTTCCCATTGGAAATATTCTTATAATATGTTGATACGACACCTGATACAGTGAATATGCAATACACTGATGCCAAATAAGTGCTAATGAATAGCAAGCATCGAAGGTATAAGGCCATGTATTTATTACTCGACAAGAAATTCTCATGAATTATAAAGGAATCATTTGTCATCAATAGAAATAAAAAATACATCAAGACACGGGTAGGGCGTGTAGAGTGTGTCTATTCATTTTTTAGACAAAAGCTTTTTAATGTTGATCAAATAGAAATCAATTCTAGAGTGAATTTAACAATGCTTAAAATGCTGAATGTAACGACCATTTTGAGTCTATCAAGTAGTATTAGAACTACACCATTGCCAAATAAGCCAAAGTCTTCATATATGTCGAGTTATACCAACCAAACTAAACGTATCGTAATACTCTATGACTTACGGAGATGGTCACGGTGGCTCTTATAACAGAATCTTAGGAATATGCAGTGGGCCAAGTGCCTAATAAACTAACGAACATTACAAGTGTTATATATTTAGTACATATTGTCTAATGTTCTTCATGATTCTGTGGAGATAATAGTAGAGGCACTCGACTGTATTTTTCTTCTCTATGGAAAAATCTATGATTCGTAAATCACAAACCAGCTTTCTTAATCCATAAAAAAGAAGTGTTCATAGAACCATTACAATTCTTCTTACCGCTTACCAAGGGCGTTGTAAATTTAAACAAAAATATGATACAAATTTATCAGGACACACGAGCAGGTACTACTATTGTAGATACCTATTTAAGAGTAAAATAATAAAATCATAATTTCTATAATACTACCTCAAACATTTAATTCTATTTATTAAAAGTCTTTAATAAATACAGATCGATTTTGGTTTGAGAATAGTTCAAAGACATTGAACATAAAAAATCATATTTTTCCAACTATTAATATAAATCAAATTTGTCATCAAGCGTTTAAATGACTTGTTTATTTTTCATTCTCATAGCAAACTTATAGTTCGATATATGTGTGTAAATTAAGTGGCCTTAAGTACTTTGTTTCCTAAGTAGGTTCCAAGATACGAATGTTCTCAAGAGGTGAGTTGATCCGACCTCGGTTCCGCTTATTTGTCTATCCCACGCTCCTATACGATATAATGGATATTGACAACTAACACAACCAGATCAAGTAACTGATCTGTTAATAAACCTTTAACGTATAATTATTAATATTTAGTAAACCGTCAAAAAGGAAGAGGATCTCGACTGATATTTATGTATATTCCGCGGTTCCAAACATCCTGGCAAAATTAGGATAATTGTTTTAATTAGATAAAAAGGTTTGACTCTGAAATTTTGGTACAAACATTCTTGAACTGGTTTCGGTATTCTTGAACTAATAAAGACAATTACTTTATGTTTATTTTTTAAAGTATATTGAAATAATTTTATAAACTCTATTACTTTACTAAGATTCTCGTCACTAGAAATGTAACAACAAAACTAGAGAAAATTTCTGTTGTGATGTGTGATGTGATTTTGCACCAAAATACAAATTTATCATAAAGCAAACAAGTTTTTATAGCACATCTTAAGAAAACATGTTTTACCGAGCTGCATCAAACTTATCTCGGCTGCACCTTATCACTTGACTGATAAATCTAATTTCTTTTCATACAAAATAAATTGGACTTTTCACTCTATTAAGATTGAAAGCAAGGCTTTTTACTCAACGCTGCTTTCTCACAGGTAAACTGTAATCCTTTTTGTATAACTTTAAGATGAATTATCGCAGTTTTATTCATACAATTACGGTTAGAATAACTTTATTTTCTCATATGAATTTTAAAAAAAAATCATTTATTAGTTACAAAAAAAAATTATTAGTTACAAAAACACTTAGTTACAAAATGTGGTAATTAAACAAGAAGGAGAGCTACGGGCAACCTTTATCGTTTTCGAGCGATCATGTTATAATGAAACACAAACTTGAATCTTTATCCGAAGTATGTTTGCTTGCATGGTTTTCGGTAAAAAAAAAATTTTTTTTCCATCCCAAAACCTTTACCTACATTATCTATAATATAAATTACAGACTGTTCACCTACCTACCTGACTACCTGCTTACGGCTCATCACCATGATCCGTCATTTTCATCACGACTTTACCAATTTGTGGTTTCCGACAGCTTACACGAAACTCTGTTAGTTTATCGAAAGAAAGTTAATATTTATTTATTTAGCTTTATGTAAGAATGTTCTACGACCTATGGCAGCCACCACTGACTCCACCTGCCGAGCCGTCATAAGTAATTTTATTGTTCGATTAAATGAGTGCCGCGAACACAAGGGTTTACATTTGGACGGTATTCTTTTTAAGAAATAAATTCCCAAAATGTGTATTTTAATTATGAATAAACACATTTGTGATACACGACTTACTTTCCTTTAATCGATCAACTAAAAACAAAAGACTTAAAAATATTAGTTCGGAGTATTATTAATATTAAATAATATTGAACTCATTGTTGAAAAGTACAGGTTATTTCATGTCACAAATCAACTTACCACAGACACAAAAAGCAACCAGTAAGCGTAATAAATAACCGTCAGTCAACATGTCAGCTGGATCGTAAAATACTTTCTATACGACTTGTTCAACATGCTTGTGATAATAAGTTTTATAACTAAAGAGGTTTAATATTCGACACATTCTTGGTACCAAATCAAAATTTTACGTCGAGAATCCCTAAACCCTAAGGGGTTGACTGAGTTTTTAGTCATCAATTAATCACAACAGTTCTAGGGTCTTACAAATGTTGTAACTACTTATTTTTATATTTAATCAAGATTATTGTTATTATTAAAAGAGCAGTATTATTCTAATGGCATCAGTATGCGACTGTCATCCCTGAGATCGTAGGTTCGATCCCCGGCTGTGCACTAATAGACTTTCTTTCTATTTGCGCATGTAACATTCACTTCGAGAAAAGGAAGCATTGTGAGGAAACCGGCTTGCCATAGACCCGAAAAGTCGATGGCTTCTGGACAGACAGTAGGCTGAACACATACAAACATACACTTTAAAACAATACATATAATACATATTGTTTTAAAGTGATGGTAGAGAACCTCTCAAATGTGAGGTAGTTTTCTTGATGAGTATTGGAATTAGGAACATTTTACTTAAAGGTTCATAAATAAGAATGAAAATAAATAAAGTATTTCTATGTGGGAACATTGAAAATATTGTGAAAAATAAGTAATTACAGAAATTTACTAAATTACTTAACTATGTTTTGTCAGTTTAAAAAAAGCCGATTCCAAGTTTACAATCCGATGGCCACTGCTTTTTCATGTAACATTTTGTTCCCTTAAGGCCAATAGCCTGACCACAAAAAGATTGAATTCAAATACACAATTCATAACATGTAACTATAATGCAAAAACACAACTTCCGAGTTCCGATAATGATTTTCCGGCAAATAATCGTATTTCATGATTATTGCACAGAAACTACTATTTAATATTAGTAATTTCAACCTTTCGTTTTAAAATTATAAACGTTTTCACAATAAATTTATCTGGAAATTATGTTTACATTGTCAAAGCATACACAAACTATAGCTAAGTCTACTCTAAGTAGTAGACCAAATATTTTTCTAGCTCTCAGCGCAAAACAAATCAAAATATATTTGTGAAGTGAATAGAAACAAAGAAGATATATATTTTTGCCAATAAATCCATCTGTTTTTAAATTAGACTTAAAAGACTTTCTCCGCTAATCATCGTCTGAGAAACAAACGGATACTCACAGCAGTAGAAAGTAAATCCGAATTTAGAATCCCGAAGTAATGAACACGATTCACAAATCGAATTTAGAAAATTAATGATTGAAGCACAGACTAATCACAAAGGTCACAGACACAAAATACCAAACTGTAAAGTCAAGCACTCGATTTTTTTTTAAACGAAACGCGGGAAAAGTGACAGCTCGAAGCCAAATGCGGCTTCACGCGTGCGCACTTCGCGATAACTCGGGTCGTTCTGTTGGAGCGTGAAGTGTGAACGTGAAACAAGGAGTGGGAATTGAGCATTGGCAGTTGGGACAAATATTAGCGTTATTTTACTAAGGGATACGACTTTATTACAACAATTTGACCTTTCTACCCCAGCTCTACGGCATACTAAATAAAAAACCTGAATAACCGACGCAACCAATCTCCTTTAAGAAATTTAATTATTGTAGACGGTCACTGTCCACCACAGCGTAAACACAATATGAGAGAAAACAGTGCATCGGTTTTTATAAATAAGTTCGGAATAAGTCCTTAAGACTGTAAACTATTATTGGTTATTATCCAAATACATCGTATTAAAAAAAAGGTTATTAAGTTACTTTCTAAGCTTCTTAATAAAGTATATTTTTATCTCTATTAAAAATAACTATTATGACACCATAAAAGCTTTGACGAATAACATCGATTATTTGAACGGAATCCAACTGATTTTGTATACATTTAAATGCATTAAAGCACACGGGGATATTATGCCTTGCTGAATGAAAATAAGTCGTGAGTTCAGCTCATTCAAAATATTTTATCCGGTTTTTTACTTAATATGGTTTCCAAATCTTACACCTAGGAATGAAAATGTACTTGAATTGAATATTACTTATATTTATTAACTCCAATAAAACACGGTTATTTCTTAACTAGTTTAACAGGAAGAGTTACTGAGTTTAAACTATAACTGGATGAGCTCCATCTGGCACAGGACAAGAAACGTGTCCCATGTCTAACGGCCAACTTCCAATAATGGAGAAGCAGCTAAAAAAATCAATTACATCTAAGCTAGCGCTCCTATGAAAATAAAGTAACGTTTCAATTTGTTAAATAGTGTTCTAGGCTGAAATCTTATAGATAATTGCGAAAATATCCTGTTATAATAGAGCGATACATACGCTATGCAATCCTTTGTTCCTTTTAAACAGAAATAGATAAATTGTGATATAATCATGAGCATATAAACAAAAATAGCTATCTTAACTGCCATCAATATTATGAACGTAATAACCTAAATGGTCAAGTGCCGATAAGATTTAAACCAACTCATGTCTTACACAATGCGAGAATTTCTTAAGGTCTGGAAAGCACTTAAAACATTTTAAGTTAGTATCAATATAATATATATATATTGATATAATCATTGAATTTATTTTAATAGATTTCTTAATAAACAAATTATCTAACACACACATTAACAAATTAAAATATATGTCTTATTGTCATATTGTAGAGTAAGGCCTTAAATGTCTAATAGACAATGAAAATATAAATTACATTACAGAATTGAAATGATTAATTAATTTTATAAATAATTTTAAAAAAATATTTTACGGACTGATATAGTCTAATTAAAACCATTATGCCGGTGTTTTTCCTCATGATTAACTACAGCTATTGTAATAAACACAGTATGTATTTATTTATATGTATATTAAATTTCAACAAAAATAATGATAATTCTTAGTGTTGCTCTATGAATTTTTTTTTCAGGCTTTATTTAATTGGTCGGCGGTTATAACACAGGTACATGCTGTTACCCCTGATGCAAGTAAACGACCAAGAGATAAGTAAAAGTTATATGTATAATTTAGGGCACAATTTTTTGAAGAATTAAGTCTACATAAAAATATTTAAGAATCATGTTTCAAATTGCACGTAACAAGATACACCAAATTCTACCGGAGGCTATTTCACACGGCTTGCACAAGGATCCGTTTTTGTCCCGAAATACTTCAACGTCATTAAACCCTGTAACCCATATTTAGGCAAGATAAGAGCTTAGCATTAAATATAATTATGTTTGTAATACCCACTCGCAATACTTGATTAAATTACAAATATATTTCTTTTATGTTTATCGTTAATAAAATATTTTTCCGGTATGTTTATCTATAACATTTTAGTTATTCTATTTGTCTACTAGCTGATATATAATATAATGGTTTGTCATTAATTCATAACAGATTAGTAGTTGTTGAGTAGTTTACATCTACTTGTAAAAAAGAGAGTGTATGTAAAGAGGGCGTATGGAAAAAAATAATTAAAATACAGTAGTGATTTACGATAAATATTAAAATTAATCAAAAAAATTGTATTTAAATAAATAAATTATTAGTAAATACTATCACCGTCGTATATCAAATTGATTTAAAAACACCAAAATAATATTTATTTATTCACACTGTTTAATTATACTGTTACGAAACAAGTGTTCTAAATATAAAAATACTATAATATACAACTTAAACATAGTTATCGATTTCCATGCCACCTAGACCTAACTTTACGATGTCTAGTTTAGGTGTTAAGTATAACTTCAAAAAGTTTTACTATTTTACCGGGGTACTCTTTGAAGATTACAATTAATACAAGCCTACAACGCTAACTTGCTCTATTACTAGACGAATAAGATAAAACGTCAAGTTTAAATCCGTTGTAAAGTCTATTGTCTTTCAATTGAAGATATAGATTCCCACCTACTTATTAAATTAATATAACAATACTAAACTTACCTGTTCATTTTGTGATGTAGTCCGCGCCACCTCTCTCCTCAGTTGTATTATGACCCGCTCCTTCGATTTTATTTCCTCCAGCTGAAAATTTATAAAACTTAGTTGATTTATATTTAAATCCCATATAATGTAGCGTTTTAAACTGTTAAATTTTATGTCTTTTTCATTCCCATTCTTTTTCTCCCATTTTAATTAAATTAAAAAAAAATAGTTAAAAATTAACAATTTGAATAGAATATTTTTTTATTCTTCAACCGAAATATAACGATTTGGTTATTAATTAAACTGAGCAACTCAGTTATAAAATCAGAAATGAAAACATATTTGTTTTTCATGTTGGTTTCTTTTCTACACTTCTAAATGTCAAAATTTTATTTAAATGAAGATAATAATTACCATTCCAATATAAAATCACTGTATCTAAAGACTAGCTGAAATTAACTATTAAAACAACTACATTTACTTAATAGATAATAAAAGTTAAATCAAGCGTAATTATTATAGACCAGTGTCGATAATTTTTGAAACCAAAAAAAATTACAGTAGGATGAAACCCATTAGAAATGCAGGGGAATATGATCAAAATGAAAGGAAAAATAAATTACGGTCGATCCGAGTTCGGGAAGTGGGAGGGGGGTGACTTTTAAGGGGGAAACATTGTTTATCTTGATTTCCGGCGAAACTACCAGTCCTATGGAAAAAAGTTAAATGGCAAAGTTGTAGGTCATAAAAAGATCTACAACTTTGGTACTTACAATTTTTTCACATAGCCTCAAAATTTAGGTGAAAAATTCAAAAAACCAAGTTTTTGGTTTTTTACTTATATCTTTTTTAAAAAGTTTTTTTTTTTCTACGAAATTTGGTGAAAACTAACCTTATTATGTCCCAAATATACTGTAATTTATTTGATTAAAAATATTTATTTTTTCGCCTCATTTTAACTTAATATCAAAAAAGCACCCTAATTTTCAATCGAAAATTCTGACGTCAAAATTTCAGCTTTTTTCAAAAAGTTTGGGGGCTTTTTGTTGGTTGAAATATCTACTTTCTGATGGTGTAAAAAAAATATACATTACTATAGGAAATATTATTAGAAAATGCAAAAAATTGAAAAAAACCTCAAATTCGAAAATTGTCTTTTAATTATGAACAATTTTGAGGTATTTATTAAAATTTACACTTTAATTACTCAAAAAACGTAAGATTTCATGCTTCATTGATAAACGAAAAAATTGCAAATTAAAATATACTTCTATAATTAACAAACAAATAAGTTAATGAAGTTAATATTTAATAAGATATCTACAATATTTTTAAAAAGTTGTAGAATCTTCTGTAAATAATATTTGTAGATGCCTATTTATTGCTGTTTTAAGATAATTTATATACCTGAGTGACCTTCGGTGAATTTTAGCCCAGTGTAAGTTATTTCATTGAGAAGTGGGACTGGACCTAGGAGGGTCTGGGCCTTACTGCTACCTGCTATTTCGTAGCAGCTGTAAAAACCGTTAGCCAGTATTCGAGATACAGAGTAGTGTACAACATCGTTTTTAAAAATACACCTGCAGGCTGAGTTACTCTAAGTGATTTGTGAGAAATTTACTTTATTCAAAGAAAAATTCAAAATTCACCGAAGGTCACTCGGGTATATAAATTATCTTAAAACAGCAATAAATAGGCATCTACAAATATTATTTACAGAAGATTCTACAACTTTTTCAAAATATTGTAGATGTCTTATTAAATATTAACTTTATTAACTTATTTGTTTGTTAATTATAGAAGTATATTTTAATTTGCAATTTTTTCGTTTATCAATGAAGCATGAAATCTTACGTTTTTTGAGTAATTAAAGTGTAAATTTTAATAAATACCTCAAAATTGTTCATAATTAAAAGACAATTTTCGAATTTGAGGTTTTTTTCAATTTTTTGCATTTTCTAATAATATTTCCTATAGTAATGTATATTTTTTTTACACCATCAGAAAGTAGATATTTCAACCAACAAAAAGCCCCCAAACTTTTTGAAAAAAGCTGAAATTTTGACGTCAGAATTTTCGATTGAAAATTAGGGTGCTTTTTTGATATTAAGTTAAAATGAGGCGAAAAAATAAATATTTTTAATCAAATAAATTACAGTATATTTGGGACATAAGAAGGTAAGTTTTCACCAAATTTCGTAGAAAAAAAAAACTTTTTAAAAAAGATATAAATAAAAAACCAAAAACTTGGTTTTTTGAATTTTTCACCTAAATTTTGAGGTTATGTGAAAAAATTGTAAATACCAAAGTTGTAGATCTTTTTATGACCTACAACTTTGCCATATAACTTTTTTCCATAGGACTGGTAGTTTCGCCGGAAATCAAGATAAACAATTTTTCCCCCTTAAAAGTCACCCCCCTCCCACTTCCCGAACTCGGATCGACCGTAATTTATTTTTCCTTTCATTTTGATCATATTCCCCTGCATTTCTAATGGGTTTCATCCTACTGTAATTTTTTTTCATTTTTTACTATTTTTGAAGGCTTCGGCACTGGTCTATTATTTAATACAACAAACACTAAATTTTAAAATGTAGCGCCTGATAGTAATGACGAGCATAATTTTTTCTTTAAAGAATATTAGATTTTTTAAATTTCGAATGTAATTCTTTCACGTTTCCTGGGTTCCACGAGTTATTATTTTAACAATAAATAATGACATTACATTATTAAATAATAAATATACAGGACAACTTTACAGCGCATTTAAAAATTATCTGCGCCTGACCGTTTGTAAATGTATGTGTAAATGTTACAATAATCTGATCAGGAACGTATATACGTTATTTCAATTTAAGCACTATTCTTAGGTCACACTGTTTTCAGAAAACAAAACAGTTCTTACACCGGATAAATATGCATTTTATCGTTCCGGATATACCTTAGGGCGAAATTGTTTGAAACATTGATTTGAATGACGTACACGAAATCGTACGGAAAGGAATCTTTATGTAAAAGAACACTAACCAATTTATGGCACTGCGCTTTTGTGTCTCTTCGCGCTGCTTGTTCTAAGGCGGTGTGCTTCGCAACCTGCGCGCGTAACTCAGCGGCACGGGCGCACTCCGCCGCCTGCGCAACCTGCAACGTGAAATATAAATCGTTAACATGAAATATAAATCGTTAATTATTTTTTGGCTTTTAATTCAATTTAACGTAAATTATAAAAATAAGCTGCTAGCAAGCCCATCTCTCTTCGATTACCTAGGAAGTTAAATAAATATATTTTTAAATATAGCTGTTTTAATATACTTGTGTAAAGTTTTAAAGCATTTGCTGTTATGACTCATTAACCAACGCTTATTAAATTCATCCAGACAGAGTACTTGGCTTTAACTAGAATATACTTCTATATTTTGCTTTCACATTGTAAGTGAGCTGACGCAGAAATGTGTTTATCATAATATGCTCCATTAGGATTTTAGAACACACAAATCATTAATACATTATAAAAGAAAACTAAACATTAATCAATACAAAACATTATTTTTAATGAAAGTCAAGCGTTAATGTTCGCACGTTATATCGAAAACTGTCATCGCCACAATCATTAAACGCTGCCAATATTTTCTTTGCACCTTAATTGACATGCTTTTATAACACTGTCATATCTCATCAGATTGCTACGCCCCCTATTAATTCTAAAGCGACCTTAAACTTCGCAGTTTACCAGAAAAGCCGTAACTTTCAACACGTATTCAAAATGAAAGTCGTAATAGGTGTGTTGTGGCTTCTTCCATGTTTTAGTTTGTGTCTAAAACCAAATAGTATTCTCTACAAGGAAATTTTTGAGTATCACAACGAAACGTTCTTCAAAGCGGAATATGCATATGAAGTCGTGACCAAAATATTCAACGCATACAAGCAATGGTTCTTTACTATAACATTCTGCGAATTCACATACTTCGAAAATAGAATTCTTAAATACATTGAAAACTACGGCGATGGTTACCCAGTGATGTTACTCAATGGTTGCCCAGACACTAACAACACTAAAGTAAAACCAAAAATTAATAAACATGGTCAAACAGCATACGTGGTTACTTCAAATGATTTATCAATAGAGGAAAGTGAATTCGCCATAGAAGCATTTATACGCACGGGAGTATTCCAACCAAGAGCTGCCGTTATATTTGTTATCAAAACACCCGTACAAGTCGATAGCTATTTCTTCTATACGATGAAGAATCACTTTGAACTGTTGTGGAAGAGAAGAGTTACCAACTCTGTCTTGGTTTTGTGGTCAGAAGGTTTAAGAATATATGCCTACAATATCTTTTATAAAGAATTAAAAGATATAACAGATGTTAAATTTGTAAATGAAATATTTGCGCGTCAGTTTGATGATCTTTTTGGACATGAGCTCAGAATAAGTGTGTTTAGAAAAATTTATACGAATAATAATACTGGCGCAATAGATTGTAGTTCAAGATTAGTTCATACGGTAGTAAAAACATTTAATGCAACATGCAAACCGTTATCGCCTCGTGATGGAAATACAGTAGGTGATTTATTAGAAAATGGAACCGCCACAGGAGTGACAGCTGATTTGATAGACGGATATTCAGACCTAGAGCTAAATTCACGAATTCTAAAAACTTCATACTATGGATATATCGATACTACCTATCCATTGGTGCAGGACGAACTATGCTTTTTGATAAAAAAATCTAAGAAACAGTCCACCTTTACGACAACTTTAAAACTCATTTCAACTGAAATGCTAGTACTGCTTATGTGCAATGTTGTTTTGTTTATAGCAATAACACTAATGGTTCGTAAAGTTGAAATTCAACTTTGGCAGTTGAATGATAACAGAACCACATCAGAGACTATATTGGATTTATTCAAGTGTTTTATTAGACAAACTGTAGAACTGGAGTTTTCGGGAAAAATTTTTAGATGTGTTGTATTAATGATCATGCTATATTCTTTAGTCGTTGACTGCGCTATAGACGTAAGTACACGATTATCGTAGTTATTTCTATTGTATTAATATAATGTATATAATATATTATAAAATTTCAGGGAATCATAACCTCAGCCATTGCCTATCCAAGATATAAAGCAGACATAAACACGTTATCAGAATTATTTAAAACCAATCTTAGTTTCGGTGTACATACCCGTCACATGGGAATATTCAACAATAGCCTTGGCGATGAATATTATGAAAAAATTCATGAACGAATTGAAATAGTTTCTGATCAAAAAATCAAAGAAATAATTGACCAACGAAAGTTCGAGTATGCACTGTTGTTAAGAAAATCAGAAGCTTTATATTTGACTAACAAACCTTCAAATCTTGTAAGTGGACGGCCAATCTTCCACACAGTCGAAGACTGTCCTGTACCATGCTCAATAGTGTATGGTTTACGTTATGGAAGCCCATATTTACAAAGATTAAATAATATTTTGAATCATTTTAACCAAGGTGGGATCTTGCAGTATTGGACTCAATCTGATGATACCTCCCAACAAAACCGTGCAAATTCTTTATATTCTGGCAATAATCAAGAAAGAAAACCATTGAATACAACTAATCTTCGAGAAGTGTTTATAGTAACATTGGTAGGTATCATAACAAGTATCACTACCTTTATTTGTGAAGTTATTGTCATACGGTTTCCTAGATTATTTGCCCGCTTTAAAATATTCAAACTTAAACCAACGTAATTGTAACAACGTACTTACCTTAATTTTTTCTTGAAGGCCCTTATTTGCTGCTTTTAAAGACTGAATTTCAGTTGTAAGCCGTTTTAATTCAACGAGTTTATTAGATCCGAATGTGTCATCTAGTTTTTCAGTTCTATTAAGTGATCTTAATTGTTTTTCTAATAGATCTTCCTTCTTTTTATATTCAGTCTTTAAATTTCTGATTGTGCTTCCGTATTGGGCCTTCAGCGCTCTACCCTCGCTCCGCTCGATGTCGAGCGACTTCTTCAGGGTTGCGTTTTCAAACCGTAATCGTTCAACGAGGCTCTTCAATTTGTTCAGAAAAGCTTCGTCGACGGATCGTTTGTGTTCATCAGCTGCCACGGTGGATATTTGGCTGGAGGTCGAACTGTCGGTGGACGTCATTTTTAAACGTCACCGACTCGTATATTCGGGAAATCTCGATCGTCCGCGGTCTTTCGCCTAACTATAGTCAATTGTGGTCGTTTCTGTGATTGATGTGGTCCTGAAAGCATGAATAAAGGAATTAACGATCTATTTTTCTCCGTTAGTTACTTTTCGCCTTTTTAGGTGTTGCCGGCAGGCACGCGTCTTTCTACCTCGACGTGTTTAATCAGTTTCGATGAACATAACATTGTATTAAGAAATAGTTCCTGATGTAAAACGAATTACGTTAGTTAATAATACACAATGTCGTTGTGACATAACTTATACGGCTATTTCAAGTATGGGGCCAACATTGTGACTACACTGAAAATATAATTGAAAAACTTTGAGATAACATTTAGACCTGGGTTAACCTACACAAAGAGTTACAGAGTTCTAGAGAGGAAACATACTTGTAACTTACTTGTATTAACGAGAGGCACAGTATTCGAGGACGGTGCAATTGTGCTGATTAACAAGCTAAATTGAGCCTGCCGCGAGATCGTACGAGTTATCACACGTATTTATAAAGGTACTGGTAAATTGTAAAAAAGAAAAAGTTATTTTCGTAAATATCAGGTTAGTGTAAAGCAAAATTGTTTCAGAAGTTTCTACAATTTCTAGAGTAGGTTAATAATGTTTTCCCAAGGCTCCAAATCCACATTTACCTTCATTATATATCATTGAAAATCAGTAACTTATGGGAGCTATTAGTTAGTTTTTACTGTAATATTCCCTGAGCTTAGCAATGACTTTTATTCAAATGAATCATACTTTGTTCTTTCGTAAATATCCGTGCAATGTTGGGCTATAAGGATATCCAAAAATATTCGCGCACTCATGCGCATCATAATATTGCGACAGTACGAGTATCTGAAATATGACTATATATAGTTATTATATGTCTGGCCGATCTGACTAAATCTATATTGGATGATGCGCGCGGTCGCTTATCCAGAGCATCCAATTTAATAATATTACTTGCAGTAAAAAACCGAGGTTACATGTTTGAGTACATAGTAGCACCTTGAGTGAGTTGCAATGTTTGGGGTGATAAATGGCCCCATAGAATTTTGATCATGAACAAAATAAAATTAATAATTCCTTTATACTTGACTGCTTGCAAAGTTTGTCTTGTATCTTCTTAGATATCTTATATAGAGTTGTTATATCAGCTTCTACTTCCACTGAAGTGGAATATCCCTAGAATATGTATGTAGATATTAGTCGTGGGAAGATTCACTTTTTGTATTGTAGTAGGAGGCAAGGGCGTAACCTCGATTAACTCGATTCTATAGGTACTTAGACATTTATATTACACTAATTTTAAAATAAAATATTTTACTACTAATATCATATTTAAATTTAGATGTGTATAGGTGGCTCTTATCAAAACTTTTTCATGTGCGTAA
Source organism: Pieris rapae (assembly GCF_905147795.1). NCBI lineage: Eukaryota > Metazoa > Arthropoda > Insecta > Lepidoptera > Pieridae > Pieris > Pieris rapae. The sequence goes on along the minus strand of NC_059511.1, from coordinate 7,618,688 downwards.
TTAGGACTCGCTCGAAATCAAAAATCTAATCAAAATCGGAGTCAGACTTAGTTTAGTCTCGTTTCTTGAGCTTAGGTATAGATTCAATTGTAACTTTTGTGCGTTAAATCAAGTAGTTTTGCTATTTATGTTAAATGCCGCCTATACATTAGTAATACGAGTAGATAGTAGAATTTAACTCGTTTCTCTATGTGCTTTCAAAATTGGTACGGCTATGTGTTATTTCATATTTAATTAATAACCTCAATTTTAAAAATATATTAATTAATGGTTGTAATCTTACCGTTTGTCGGGTAATATTTAAAAAATTAATAACACGTATTACTACAGTTATATAAATAGTTAAGTATAGTTAAATTATTCCATCGATTGTCATTCAGCACCCCTACTAACAACGCTAAGCAACCGACGACACAAACATAAACTAACTAAAATAGTTGCGGGCTACTGAACCCTTTAAATTTTCATAAGGTTAGTGTGCGAGAGGCTAAATTAATACCGTATTTTCTAAAATAAGCTTTAGTTAAACCCTATAATTCCGTTAGATACCTTCAATTATAATATTTTGAGGTTCGATAGCACGTGACTCTATAGATTAAAGAAAATCTGTACTTTATAGATTTAAGAAAAAAAATGTATTTCAAAATGTTTATGTTGACACCCGTGTCCAAATCCGTAACAATTGCATACTCTGTATCTTAACTTTCTCTATTTAATACAAATAAACAAAGGTCCTATGCGTAATGTTTATACGTCTTAATATTTTCTTTACTTGAAAATAATATTCATAATTCACCTAAAATCTAAAATACCTGACCTTCGTAATGTCTCGATTCAGCTTAATGCTCGTATTTCATGGCGACGCGCCAACTTCCCGACATACGTCACTTTTCATAGGAAATTGTAATGTAATTGTGTAATATCTATATACAAATTAGAGTCAGCATGTAACCGGAAGTTTTATTAATTTCTCTATAAATCTAAAATTGTAAGCATAAGAGTATACTTCACTATTTATTTAAATACAAGACAGGATGGCCTAGTTGTAGTGTGACGTAGTTTTTTATTAAGGTAACCATTATTCTATGATTAGTCTACACTTGAATATTTAGTATTAGTATAAATAATTAGAAATACTGTGGTAATTATCTATACTATTTTATAGCAAGACACATATTCAAACAGGGCAGGGACCTAAATATCGCTCTATCGCCGGTGTTTGTAAGTCTATTAAGCAAGCGTTGTATAGAAAATTTACTAATAAGATTTACAAAACAAATAGACAACAAAATAGAAGTAAAGTCAGAATAAATAAGGATGTATAACCTCCAATATTTACAGTACATACATTTGAAGACACACATCATTAACTTCATAAAAAATGCTCGTTTGGAGTTCATTGAAAATCATCGTATTGATATGTTCACTTGGTTCATTATTTTTGTAGTACAGTAAATTTTATATTTTCATGGAACGGTTGGAATAAAATTTGTTTGGCGCATTGTATCTATATACAGCAAAGGGGAGGTGCTGGCCGGTTTAATGTAATAGTTAGCATATTAACAATACCGATTACCTTACAAAGAAGAATCCTTTAACATCCTTAACACTGTTTCCACAAAGGTTACACACAATTTATTATCGTCACCCAAAAAAAATCTAAAATGTGAAAAATCCTTCGTTACTATTATTATTTATTTTTTATGGATAACGACAGGCGGACCGCGCGGAGTGGACGCCAAGACTGAAAATGACTGTGGGCGGCACGGCACCCGCCCAGCGATCGCGTCGCACAATAATGAAATATTTAGGCCATCTAATTTGTTAATAAGATAAAATCTGCCTAACACAATTGTCAATGTTATTTGTTTATTGATGTATATGATATGTTGTTTTATTTAAATGATAAAGATATATAATCTCTACATGAATAAAATGTGTCAAAAAGTTAAAATCTGGAAAAGTTATGGCTTATACGTTGCTAATTTACTTTAATTAAGATAGCGTACATATCGTTCGATTAAATCGTATCTACGTATACTATCTAGATATAACTTACTTACGTCTGCTGTCATATGTAAGTATAATTAAGCACTTAGTTATGACAATTATACTATGAAACGTTTATCAATCCATGCATCCAATACCAGATGTCCGCATGTCACTTATATCAAAAACATACAGAATTACCGAAAAATTGATTGTTGTATACAATATCAAAGACTTATACGTAATTGTAACTAGATATTACGGTGTAAAATTGCATGAAAAAGTTACAAGTTAAAAATATCTTACCTAGTTCCATGATTTCGTATTTTACGCTTGACTTGCAGTCGCATATGAAAAAGAGCCGATGAGTAAATCCCAAAGTGATTGACCTGAAAATAACACACGCTCCAACAATTGTTTACGATAGAAATGTTCACGCCTTCACTGTTCCTATTTTGGAAGCTTTAACACACTAATAGATAGAACATAAATTAAATGTGCTTTTGTAAACAATATATTTGTGGAGACATGCAAGTGCACTTCATTTTATATAAGCTGAAGTGTTTTATAAAATAATTAAGAACTTGAAAATCCATTCTATTTCCTATTTTATCTAAAAATGGAGAAGTCCGTTTATACGGAAATAGGCAAAACTAAAGTAGTTTGGGGGGTTTGTAGTAAGTCTCTCTGTCCTCTAGGTTTCACCTTCTCGGCTCGATTTTCGGGTATGAGAAACCTGATTTACTACGAACACGGGCTAAAGAGCTCTAAGAAATTATTCAGACGCAAAATATATCGAACGGTACTGATGTTCCAGAACTTTTAGTGAAGGTTCTGAATCCTAACTGCTCATTGTAGGTCTGAACATTTAAAAAGCTATCAATGTTGACATCTCCATCTATATCATCGGTTATCAAAAAGTTAAGTATAATGTGTGTATTGTACGTGTATGTATACATAATATGTGTATTATTTGTATCCTAACTCAGGCAATACCGTTTATATTAATTTTTTAACTTTAATTAAATAATAAAAAGTAGAATACTTAGATTATTATTTTTTTATGTATTTCTTTATTAGGAAACAATGGTACATACGACATAAAACTATCCATTTAATATATGCTTAAGTATTAAAACATATATAATGATTACGCAGCATTTAAATTACTCTTTATTTTAAAAAAGTTTACGTTTATAAGTGGTTATAATATTCATAAAAGATGATTCATTCAAAACATGAAATTCCACAGGAAGTTCTTTTTTAAGTATTGCCAACATAAATTAAATCAAATAATTGCCATTTAACAAAAGCGTTCCATTATACACTTTAGTTGTTAGTTTTGATTTCAAAAAAAAACATTAAACATTGTTTTTCTAACAATTTATGTTTTATTTACTCAAAAATAATTTATCGTACATTAAATTATAGCAACTTCAAGAAAAAGACACCAAAATGTAAAATTATAGATTACTTTGCAAACCGTAAATATAGCGTCAAATGCGTCAAACGAATTCAATAATTTCAATATTATGAATGACTTTGACATTTTAAATTGATAAATTCCATCGCCCGAATGTTCAGCTATAATTTTGTCCGTCCGAGATTACTGATTAGCCACTCCTATCTTGGCAATACTTAATTAGTTTTAATTTATGACAATTTAAGCAAGAAATGTAGTTTTGTGTGGTTTAATGTGATTATGGTTGTTGTGTTTATATTTTTACGGATTCAAAAGAATACATAATGACGGGACGCTCGGGCCGAGGTGTTTTTGGTAAGCTGTTCGCAAAGAAACAACTTAATAAGGATGAAAGGGTTCAAGAAATCGGAATGCCGACCAATGTGAAACAACACATACACGTTAGTATGAATTCTGAAACCGGAATGTTAGAGGGTTTACCTGCATCATGGTTGAGACAGCTGAATGCACAAATCTCGCCAGCCGAACAAAGCGAAAACCCGAATGCGGCTATACAAGCCGTTGCTTTTCACAACTTCCACGTCCTAAAAAAAGAACAAGCAGAAAAAGAACCATGCAAACCCATCATAACAGAAGAAGCTATTACAAAGGAAGGAATAGAAATAAAGAAGTTTATAGCCAAAAAAAATGCTCACCAAAGTCAAGATTCAGATATTTCAATAGGCCAAAGTAGTGAAGAGGATGTTGGAAGTAGTACAGACACATTATCACAGAGACAAACCATGCCTGCAGCTCCTACCAAGAATAGTATAAAGAAAAAGGATGCTGTGATGGATTTAACAGCGGTGGTCCAAGACCTTACTCTTATAGGGACAGAACCTGAAGAGAGTCCCATTCTTAGGAAAAAAGAATTAATAAATGCAGCAATGAGTGATGAGGAAATTTATGAGGAACTAAGAAGGATTTGTAATAAGGATGATCCATATGTAAGATTTGAAAGAGTCAAACAACTGGGTGCTGGAGCTTCAGGTAAATATTTAATAAAATGTTTTATGTTATGGATTATATAACAATGTTTTATTAATCTTCATTCATTAATACCTTATGATATTGGACATCTATAACACTAATACTTATAAAGAATTGTCTTAAAAATTACAACCTTTTCTATGATTTAATTATTTTTTTGATTTAATAATATTTTATTTTTTCTACATACTTAAATATTTAAATATATCTTCAGTAATAAAATTATCAAAGTAAATTACATGAACACAAAAAATTCTAATATCCTGTCTTTGTTAAGATCAAAATTCACAAAACCTTGAATAAAGATTTGTTTGCATAATTTTAACATTATGATGTGGATTTAATAATGTTCACAAAATAAGTTTTTGTGACATTTAAACTGTTTTCCTAATTTATAAAATTAATTCTTTTGTATTCTTAATAACTCCACCCTCTTAAGGAAGTAATACTATTTAAGACCTCAAAGTCAGTAAGGCAACAGTTTTGCATATGCTACAAAAAATGCATACTAAATGTTTCAAATTGTTCTGACAAGTAGTAATGTATCTACTATCTTATCATACATGACCTTGATTGTGATTAAACACAGTACTGGCTTTTCGTACATATGTATGAAGTGCTCTTTTACTGATGTTTACAGTACTAAACAACACTACAAATTAAGGTTGCATTGTTTATGGAAAAATTGCTTATGGTTTTTCTTAATATTGTTTTCATGGTCATAATAAACAAGCACTTACAAGTCTTAAAGTATGTTGTGTTGTAATTAAGATAAAATCTAATTTGTCATTGTAACAAATTAACACAACCTTTTAGTGTTGTTTAATAAAATTAATAACAACATAACATTTATTGTCTTTCTATTTGCTACATACATTTTAGTTAGATTTGTAAATTGATAATAGAGTATATTATTCTTGGTGATTTTGAAATCACAACTATTACTTTTAACGGTTATTTTAGGGTTTTTTTTTATGTTTTATTTACACAACCTTCTTACCAATTCAATTACTATTCTATGTCAAGAGGTTCACTGTAGTTTTACAGTCTCTTTATCTGTTTTGTGGTAATTATTACAATAGTAGTATTTACTATTTAAAATATAATGAAGAAGGTATTATATACCAACTTTTACCTGCTAATCCAAAAAAAAACTTTTCCAGGTGTGGTGTTTGTTGCTATAGACAGCAAAGACAATTCAAGAGTGGCCATCAAAGATATTGATCTCACAAAACAAACTAAAAAGGATCTTATTCTTAATGAAATAAATGTTCTAAAGGGCTTCAATCACAAAAATCTAGTTAACTTCCTTGATTCTTTTTTAAGTTATGACCACTTATGGGTTGCTATGGAACTATTAGATGGAGGCTCATTAACAGATGTAGTCACTGAAGTGGTAATGAAAGAAGGCCAAATAGCTGCAGTTTGCCGTGAAACCCTCCAAGCTATTGCATTCCTGCATTCAAAAGGCACTATACACAGAGACATTAAATCTGACAATGTTCTTTTGGGTATGGATGGCACTGTCAAAGTAACCGATTTTGGATTTTGTGCCAACATAGTTGGTGATGAGAAAAGACAGACAATGGTTGGAACTCCATATTGGATGGCACCAGAGGTTGTGAAAAGAAAACAATATGGAAAGAAAGTGGATGTGTGGTCCTTGGGAATTATGGCAATTGAGATGATTGAAGGTGAACCACCATACATGAAGGAAACTCCATTGAGAGCACTATACTTTATAGCTGCTGTTGGCAGACCAAAGATACCCAGGTGGGATAAACTTTCACCTGCCTTCCAGGACTTCTTGGATAAATGTTTGCAAGTGGATGCTGACGACAGAGCAACAGCGGAGGAACTGTTAGAGCATCCGTTCCTTGATTGTGCCATGGAATTACGAACGTTGACGCCACTCATAAAAGCCGCGCAAAGGATCCTTCACAAGAATTACGACTGAATATTTCAGACTGGTAAAATAATTTTATACTGATGATATACTATGCAATAAATTTATATGCCATTTTTGATGTTCTTACGGAGAGTAGCCTTCATATATATAAATATTAGATATTGCGTGATGTAGATGAAACGTTTCGTCCAAATTTTCAGTGCCAAGAAAAATTGATTGAATATTTTTCTGAGTCATTAGAATGTATTGGTTAAGGCTACAAAAGTACTAAATATAATGCTACGTGACTAGAGACGTAACGACAAAACAGAACGAGATAAGGATAAAACTGTCAGGCATTGTATTTTTGTTATGTCCACAAAGCACCATTTGGTATTTGACCATAGATATGTTGAAAATATTGATACTTGGTCATGTTCAAAAGTAAATGTACACAAGAAACATCGTTTAGTTAAGGTATGTAAGTGCTTTATGTTAAATGTGCCGAGTTTGTCTTATCTTTGCTTTAGTAGATTTATCGTATCCAAAAATAATTGATAACAAACCATTTAATTTCCTAGATTAAGATAATAATTATGTAATGTTAAGGGTTTTTTCACAAATAGGTACATATAGAATTATGCTTTTAGTTACTTAAAGATTATCGTACAGGATTTAAACGGTTTTATTACTGGCTCTTTCAAAAGTCGCGTTAAATTGAATGTTTTAACTGAATTCTCTTATGAAAAGTACATTATTGATTCAAGGAAAATACTCAAGAGGATTAATAACTTTTTTTGACATTCATATTTTTACATTGCATTTAAATGAGATATTAAAATACTTAGTAATCTGCCTAATGAATCCTAAATGAATTCTAGGTATTACGTATTGTTTACGTTTTTGTGAATTACAACTTGCTTATACATAATACTCGAAACTATTCTCAACCAATTCGTTCCCTTTAACAGGATAATTGGAGTTCTATTGTATTTTATGTGTGACAAGTTTTGTGACGTCACACACGGAATTGATTTCGCCAATATTCAGATTATTCACCTGTTCCAAGTTTTGAATATCAAATAAGTGTATTATGATGCTTGAATGTATTTTTTTATATCGAAACTACACTATAATAAAAGTAAACGGTATTAAATGAAAAAAGGTAAACTATTTTCTTATTCCATGCATTTTTCATACATTCCTGACAATCTGACTCTATATTTTTACTGACTTTTATTCTATTTCTAAGCTTTATACTATATACTCTTATCAATAAAGCAATATTTTTTGTAACTATACTCCTAAATGCGGAAGATTTATTTTAGCCAGTCTCCGTGCATCTTTGCATTTGATTTTTGTTATTCAATAGTTTAACATTGTATTACTTTAGTCCTGTTTTTTAAATATCTTCTAATTGCTAGGAAAAAAAAAGTTGCAGGACTAAATATCTAGTTTTTCTTCCACAGTATTGTTTGTGTATTATTTGTTTGAAGCAATATTATTATCGTGGCCATTTTACTATTTAAGATGAAACTGAATCGTCATACCATGATGTTTAACATTAAGATGTAGATGATAGTCATCAGGCATAAATAATGAGAAATATTTTTTGTATTATTGTTGTATTAAATTCAAATGATAGTTTTTCGTATTTTGTTATTCGGAAATTCGTCAGTCAAGCTTTCTAGATTTAAGGTTATGTGGTATAATGGTTATTGTGAAGTCATGTAGGACCAAGAGTGCCTGCTTCTTCATGAAGAGATGGAGATGAAAAATTATATTTTAAAAATTGTTGTATTCAGTAGATTTAATTTTGATTTTATTGAACACCGAATTAATTATCTGTTCTATGTGGATAATATGGATTGGTACATTAGAATAATTTAAGTTGTATAAATCTCGGCAAATAAGGTTTGTCACTAAATGTATATGCGAACATTCCCCCATCACACAATACATGGCCGTTGATATTTATATAGACTACCTTCCAGACGGTATTGTTAAAAAATGCTCAAATTATTAAGAAATTAACTGTAATTTTTCATCTCGGTCTGTATTATTTAAGCATTTGCTGTCGCACAACGAATTGCATTATTGTATTAAAAGCTATACTGCATAGTTGTAAGTATAACATATACACCAATGACACTTTTTGAACATTTTATTAATAGTTGCCTATTAAATTATTTTTATAAACACATGTTTTCTTTCACTATTTTACGACTCTTGTATCCTTTTAGAAATCTTATCCTATATTTTAATCCCAAGTTCTATAGCGAGATATTTATAGGTCACTTAATGATGAAATCAAATTTGCGAGTCAAGTTTTTTATTTCTTATTATTAAGTACGTTAAAAATTTGTCACTGCTAAATGAAATGGTTCAAATTGGAATAGGGACATTTGTATATAGAACAAAAAAGTAAGTTTCTTTTCCGTTAAACTTCGCCGGATGCAACTGAAATAAATAAATTAATTACTTCGTTTATTAAAAATTCATATAATAAAAGATGATAATTGATATAAAATCATAAATGAAAAAAATATTAAATTAATTTCCCTTTCACTGTTATAATACTAACTACGCCATAATATTATAAAATCGTTAATCCAAATAATTATATATCCATCATTTATGATAGACGCACATTTAGTCTTATCAATTGCGTTCGAAATTTGGGTAAGCAGCAATGATATATCTTTCTGTAGGCGCAATAGAATCCACATATCTGTGTTTTACTTTAAATTATAGTTGAGTAAAACATCATGAGAAAACCTTTACGTCTGAGTATAGGCATGACCCTCGTATATCTAAAACCTACAGGATGTTAGTCTTATTTGGCGCGAGAATCGACGTAAAAAACTCATCCCTACTAAATCTAAAAAAAACATCCAGATATCTGAAAAAAAAACCCAAAGTTAAGTCTGTACTTTGGTGTTTGCTACAGCAATAATTACATACTATCAATCGGAACTCCACTGTCCTCTGTAAATCCTTCAACACACTCGGGACAAATGGTTGTATCGCAAGGGTTCGGTGTAGATGTTGGGAAAGCAGGCGTCAGCTCAACTGGTGGTGGCTTCAAAATATTATATAGCACAGTTAAATAGGTTTTAGTAATAGTATTTGCAAAAACTATATAATTTTGCAAAAGCTGTAATATTGAATGTTTTTTTAAATAGTTCACAACAAGAGTAAACAATTATAGGTCTTGGTTAATGTATCTACATATTCACGTCGATGCTGACAGGGGAATTACTTAGGTTACTAGGAAATTATTGGCTTTTCGTAATTGATTTCCACGTGTTTTTGCTCCATGATCATTAAATGACTACCAGATAGTCGTTATTTTAATTCTATGGGATTTCAAGCTGTATAGGTCTAAAGTAAATATTTTATCTTGGGACGTACCTCAAGCCTATATAAGTATGATAAACGGCATGGATCCCAAGTTGTACACAGGGTGGCATTGTGCATCATATCTTTACGTGGCTCGTCTCCGAAATAATCGAAAGTAATAACAACATTATTATCAATCGCACATATACTTAAAAATTCGTCGACTGACACCTGGGAAATGGATACATTGATATTGAGAGAAAAAAATAAAATAGATTTTATATCATAGATAAGATCATTTGAGTACAATATCGTTATAACAGCCAATCATGAACTTATTTTTAAATCGTTAATTTATTTACAGCGGCAGGACATACGTCTTGAGCACATATTAAAACACTGAATTAGTGCTTTAAGCTTTTCATTGGCGGACAGAGTAAAATGTAATTGTAGTAATCACCTGATAATAGATTAACTGTTAAAAAAATATTTACTGTGCACTGTATAAAGCAACCACTGAAAATCAGTTTGTTGTACTGCTAAATATTTATTTATGTGATTTTAAATCTATGTATAATAAATTAATTTTTAATTAGTGCTATATTTTCTTTGTGTGTTCTACGTAGTTTCGTCACTAACGTATAAGACTTCAAACGTGCGCCTAACTATGATTCAAGTATACTGACTTTTGTTTTATTTCCACAATCTATTGTGCCGTTTTGGAAATAATTATTTTCCCTTTCCCCATTGCCAAGACAAAACATCCAACCTTCGTGAAAGGAATACTCTATGGGCGCCACCTCGGCTTCTATGCATGGATCGACTGATACGGGAATTGATTGTTTAGAATAAGTACATTTTCTTTCATGCATATTGGCCTGAACTCTATAAGCATCCAAATCAGGTTCAGATCCTTCAGGGCATTTGTAGTAATTACCTGTAATATTGACATTGATTAAAGAGGTATTTGAGCTAAGGCATAGAGGAAAGGTACGTAATTAAATTTATACCAAGGCCCAAAATTGGTTTGTACAAACGACAATTTGATACTTTTTGTTTTAAAAAAAGAACTCACCATTCTGTATGATATACGTGGTTTTTTTAGAAGCACTAATAACAGTACGAACTGTGAGTCCATTACCACCACTCTTGATATTCTCCATAAGCACTTCCTGTGCAGCCCTTTGTTCCCGAGACCACTTCGCTGCCTCTTCAGCTAGGATTTGACGACTTACTTTACCTTCAGATTGCAATGACTGAAATCATAAATATTATTGGGATAAGCAAATTATTAAACATACTTGCGGTTTTTAATTTATTTAAACATTGTGTTGGACTCCCATAGGAAAACTGATAAGGTAATTTCACTATTGAAGAACCGGCTGCAGAAATGTATTTCCCTGGAGTGGGTGATTATTAATCAGTTATCTACTATAAGATATAGTTATGCTTTTATTTTATATAACATGATACAGAAATATATTTTACTATGGTATTCGGCCGTATATAAGGAAAGGTTGCTTTACAAAGGTACCGGAACATTCATTCGTTTTTATATCTGTTAAAACTTTATCTTCTATGAAATGTATAATTCGGTATATGTAGATAAGAGACAATTACTTGAGGAGGATTTTCCATAATAACGTGTGGTCTGCCAAGTGTATGTTGCCAAATCAATTGAGCAGCAACTTTATGTTTTGTACTATGATGAAGAGGCTGAATCTGGAGTATGCCGTACCACGCTAGCTCTCGGTAGACGCTATCAGGAAGGTAGCCTGTCTAAAAAAATGTTATTATATTATGTTGTATCTATCGTATTAGGTATCTTATATTTTGGAGAGACGGGGTGGCGTTTTTGTATTGCCAATCAATTGATAGAGAGAGAGATTAGAGCTTGATCACTGAGCAAAGATTATTTTAATACGTTTAAAACTCAAAGAATATATCTTCGTTATCTTTGGGACAAATGGGTAGTTAGAGGACTCTTAACCATAGCCTCTATCAAAGTTAGTCGATGTATCTAAACCTTTTCTAAATCATCATAGCTGTCGCTTTTATTGTATAACATTAGCTTATCGTTAGGCATTAGTCTCTCGTATGTAAAAAATTGTTTACTTACTGGCATAAAATCCATATGCCACTGAAAAAATAAAATCTTCAGTTAAATATAGTCTAATTAAAAAAACGCACGTTATGAACAAAAACAGCAAACCTCTTCTTCGGGTTGATCGGTTGGCATCAAATCTGGGAAAAAATATCAAAAATCGTAAATATAATTAAATGGAATTAGTTCGGTGAGATGAGTTTTTGCTTTTCTTCAATATCTAGATACCTATTTTAATATGTATTGTATAATATATCTAATTTAATATGTAATTAAAATAGGGTTTTAGATTCGCATAAAAATTATATTACTATTTGCTTGTTAGATAATGTACTTACCTACATATAATTATGATGTTAAGAGTTTGGTGGAGGCGGATATCTAGAGATCTTTTTTAACAATATACATATAAAAAACATACCTTCATAATCTTGCGTATTTACGATGGTAGCCTAAAACAGTAATAGGTACAATACATATTCCTACTATTCAAAACTAAATTATTAACTTATTATATGTAGCAAATCAAACTAAAACCAACCATTAAATAAATTGCATAATACCCAACTTTTATTGTTTTTTTTGCCATTTTTAATAACGTTGTATTTCAAACAGCTAGTTTCTCAATACGAAAACAGAGTTATTATTTTTATCTTATCGTTTGCTTGTTATAGTTTTTCAACTAACCAATTAATCATTTTATTAACTTCTTAAATCTAACCATGGGAAATAGTAGTACCGCTAGTCTTAAATTTGTCAAATTGTAGTTGAAACATTTATTGGTATTTTGAAAGCTTTTCAAGAGTTAAGGACTTCATAAAATCGAATCCTTAAAAATCTAGCCGTACGGAATATAAAAATAATTTTTGCTTAAGTCTTTATCTAAAATCATAATTAAAAATTAAGTAGATATTGATAGCTAGTCACTTACTAGACTCTCCTGTAAAATGAAGCACTAGGATATGTATAAGGTTTAAAAAAATTGTTGTATCTCCTAATGGCTGTATACAGTGTTTATACCACAAAACGCTTACAGACAGGACGAGTTTAACTCCACTGTTTTTTTTTTCAACGGTCCCTTAACAATAATATATGTAAGTATTAATACTAATCAAGAACCGACGTCTGAATTGTGTGGATCATTACGGACTCAAATCCGTCTAAAGAGTTCTAAAATTGAAAACTTTTCTGGCCTGTCCAGTTCTAAATATTTTCAGTGTTAACCACGTACTAATGATAGATTTTTGTATGAAAAAGTTAAGTGCCATGTGAGTGTAGTGTAGTGTGAGGTATCAAAACGAGTTAGTTTAAAAATATTTAACACTTAACTTTTTCATATAAGAATCAATTCCTGATGCCTGCATGGGCTTACGGTTACCAGACGTGGCACCGCACCAGTAAGAGCTGAAAGAGAAAACCATTCCAAAACAAAGTGCTCAAGGAAATAGTTGTTGCACCCTAGTATATTCGCAATTTCGAACTCCAACGCCGTTAATGTGGAAGACGTCGAGAATAATTTAAAAAAAATGCTGGATCCGACGAAGAAAAGGTCCACCAACATGTGAATGTCAAAGCTATTTAATTTCTTGACACCACAGGCCTAGTGAGAAAATTGAAAAGGACTAATCCACAACTATGGGACATTGTCTCCTTAATAAACATCTTTTTTTGGCCCCATTTCCAGAGGCTGTTTCAGCGCAGAGGAAACAGTCAGCCACCTACTCCTGGAATGGGAGGCTGTCGCTAAACAACTTGCGGAAATCCACGGAATAGTGAGGTCGCTCCGTGAAGCCTACGAAGTGCCCAGGAGGCTGTACTTTTGGAATTATTTGGACTGGCTAGCTGGAGACCTAGTGAGAAAATAAGTGCGGAAACTGAATTCACAAACCATACCATACCAAGGACAAAACCATTTGAATGTGTGAATTAGTGTTAGTGCACGTGAGTCTTGAGTGGTAAACAAAAAGGAAAAATAGTACACAAGAATAGTCTTCCCCTTAACCTTCAATATAAGTAGTGATATTGGACTGTGGCTTAGTGCCTACAGTTTCTTAGACTTAAATCACACTAGTCTTAAGTTAGTCTAGCTCGTAATTTTCAATATGTAAAGGGACATTTTATTTAAAAAAATATCGTGATCGATCAAAAAAGATCATTTGGTCTCGTGACCAATTTAAAAAATCGTTTAGAGCTTTTTTGTCTGCACTCTGCAGTCTAGATAAGGCTTCTACATTACCCTCGACTACGAAGGGCGAGGGGAGTAATATGTAATAGTCTGTGTTCTGCAGTCTGCAGATTGCAGAATCGAATCAGTCATTGGTCGGGCTAATATAATTTTTTATATTTACAATTCACATTTAATAGTTTTCGGAATAAAAACCACAACTTATAACAGAAAAAAAATATGAATACACTTGACAAACAATTGGCTGATTTACGAATATATGCAAATGAGCTAGATGCAAAGTTACAGGATGATATTAATACAACGAAAAGAAAACCGTCTATTCCACCCAAAAAATCTAAACCTCCACTACCGCAAATACCACAAAGTTATTCTGTAAAGTCTGCATGTGAGCCATCCTATTCATCACGACTGGAATCAGGAAGCCGTACCAGTTCTACATACTCAAATCTGGTACCGGTCAAGAGTTGTATTGTGAGGAATTCAGCTAGAGGCAGAAGTGGAGACGTGCTACTATACAGTAACTTAGTGCCTCCTGGCGGCGTGAGTCATGTTTATACTAATGTCCCAATACAACGAAATTCCGAAAACTTTTACGATAGAGATGCAAGATCAGAAGTGTCCAGAATCAGTGATGTGGGAATCCAGTCAAATTATAGCGAGTTACGACGCCCTGGATCCGCTTATCCACCATCATCTGCATCAGTAAACGCACAAGATTTTTCTACGTACGGTGGATCACAGACTTCATCTACATATGAATCATTGTATGAACCAATTAATCCTCGACCCTGCAGCCAACTATCAGGCACATCACTGTATGGGGGTTATGTTGGAACAACTATAGAATCCACGCCAGAACCAGATGATGCCTTGTATTGTGGCAACTGTTATTGTTGTGGTGGAAAAATTATGGGAGAGACAACAGGGTGTACTGCTATGGAAAGAATATATCACATTAAATGCTTTTGTTGCCAACAGTGCGGAATCAATCTACAGGTTAGTTAAATTTTTGTTCATTATTATTGACTTAACTGTAAAGGATAAACTAACAGTTTAATTAGATGGAACCAACATACTGTATATAAACCATATAAATGAATATGATTAAGTTGGTACACTTAATAAATTTATATCTTTATTTTAGGGAAGACCCTTTTATGCTGTACAAGGAAAGGCTCTCTGTGAGAGAGATTATCTGGAGACTCTAGAGAAATGCTGTGTTTGTGGTGAACCTATTTTGGATCGCATTCTAAGAGCTACTGGCAAGCCTTACCATCCTCGTTGCTTCACTTGTGTTGTATGCCAAAAGAGCTTAGATGGCATACCATTTACTGTGGATGCTGTTAATAGAATTCATTGTATTGAAGACTTTCATAAAAGGTATATTATATGGTGTCTAGATTTGAAGGAACTACTAAACTTGCAACCTTGTTTGTTTCATTTATAAGTGTTATCATCCATAAAAGTAGTTCTCTCTTTATTATTTTATTAATGTATTTATTTCTTTGTAAGTTTAAATAAATTCAAAGACTAACAAAAATGTAACTCTATACTAATTATCACACCACAGTACACTACTTTTTATGATTAATCAATTTAAATTTACCACTTACTTTGAAAATAAACAATTCATTTATTTACAATACAATCATTGGAATTTTTACAGCTTTCTCTTCCCTTTTGGGTCTCGATAATAATGTCACAATTTTGAACTTAAATTATAATATTCTATCAGATATGCACCACGCTGCGCACGCTGTCGAGAGCCCATTGTTCCCGAAGGTGGAGCTGAAGAAACAGTACGAATTGTTGCTTTGGATAAGAGTTTTCATATTGCATGCTACTCTTGTGAAGATTGTGGGTCATCACTTTGCTCAAGAGAAGAAGGTCGTGGTTGCTATCCATTAGATGATCACCTATATTGTAAGGAATGTAATGCTAGACGTATACAAGATCTTTCAAGAAATATTAACTAGACTGAATTTGTATTAAGATTTTTTTATTGTTTTTTTTGTGATCATTTTACAAATACCAGTAAGAACTGGCCAAAGATAAAGTCCTCAAAACTGCCATATCAGGGTATGAGGATTTTAAACTACTTGTTGAATGAAGACAACATTTATAACTACATTTTGAATTTAACCCAGTAAAGATTTTTCACTTTTCAAGTTGTATTCAATGTAATTATCTGTTTTTATTTTGTGAACAAATAACATTGATTGTATTTAGTTTGATAGTGATTTCAATACATGTCATGGCATGATTTTACCATCATTGTTAAAGCATTTCTAGTGTTAATTAAGCATTCCATGTAGCAAGTAATATAAATGTAATTAAGGCTGTGTAATAAAAGCACCATTTTTCAGTATTATTTGCAAATGATGTTGTGTGATTAAATATTAGGTAATTTTATAAAACAAACATTATATCCCAAGTATTCATAAGTTATAATTAATATTGTAAATAAGACCATGTGAAATATCTTTAGCAGGTAAAAGTAGGGTTGTACTCTTTGGCACCGCCTATATAATATGCAACTTTAATGTGCTCTCTTCATTACTGCAATATGAATGCTAAATGTTGTGAAATTACTTTAACTATACATATTCCCCCTATATTTAAATGTGCCATGTTTTAATTATTAGGTTGTGTAAACTTTTTTAAGAATTTTATTGTAATGTACTTAAATAATGATTACATTTTTTTATATTTTTAAGTGATAGTGTTGAGTCATATCTATGAATTATATTGTTTTTATTGAGCAAATATTTTCATTTATAATAAATTCATAATAAATTTTCATACTTTTTAGAATTCATAATAAAACTATTTCTTGTTTATATAAAACATACAAATATTAGTAAAGTATAAAGCACATGTTCCCTTTTTATGTAACAATATGATAATGGAAAAAAATTGTGTCCTTAATGTATGGTTTGAATTAAACCACTATAATATTATAATCTAGTTGATGTTGTATAATAAATTTTTCTGATTGTAGTTGCACAAGAGTGTTTTATTTGCTTTGCTTGACATGTAGTCGTAATAAAAAACATTTATAAGAAATAAGAATTAAAGTTTTTATTCTGCATACTAAACATATATGTACAACATTTTCAAGCATATTTCTCCAATACATTCCAATCCTTATTTCTAATAACAGAAGACTTTGGCTTCTTAAGAACAGTTTTAGGGGATTAAAAGTAACAGATAAACATCACCATTTTACAAATAAACTACACAAAAAATGCAAAATTGACTTGAAAAAAACAGCTTTTAAATATTTACAAACCAAATCATACCAATGGCATCAAAAAAGAAAAGAGTCCCCTTCTTTTTATGTAATGAAGACTGTTAGGAATTATCTACATAGGTGAAGCTATTTACACATGTATCAAAATAAATGTATCTATGTACAAAACATCTAAGTAATTGATGCGTCCGCACAAAGTCGGAACTGAAAACTCTTTTAGAGATTCAAATTATTGTAACCAGTCTATTAGTTGCCTCCAGTGCCCGCTCAAATATTTACATTCGCTTAGCGGTTCGGGCGCTTACAACTTAAACTACAATTATAATTAGTACTTTAAACTATAATACTTTTAAACCATCTACTATATCAATTATTAAACCACGCAGATGTACTGTACATATAATTAGTACATTTCCAAGAATATTTTAATAGGTTTTGATGTAACTGTAACATTTTGACAATAAAACAGCAAGTCTGGATAAAGTCAAATGCAAAGCTTATTATTTAAAATAACAATTTTTCTATATAAGAGGCGATGTTTATTTCTAATATATTAGCTACTCTCAGATAAAAGACAACAGCAAATATAGAAGTGAAAAAAAAACAAATATTACAAAGGTATCATCATGAGTATAAAAATAACTAAAACCAGATAAAAAATCACATTGTTCACTGTCGCCTAGTTTGGATGTAAATTAGGTTTGAATTAGGTTAATAAAGCTTAAATGTTACATTGAAAACAACAAATCAAAAATACCACAAATATCAATGTATCCCTCTGTTAAGGATGATGCGAAAATTAATTACAAAGAATATGTCCTCAAAATGCTATGAGCGTCTACCTCTTTAATCTTAATTCTTTTGTTTCTTTAAAGGATTTAATATTAAGATGTTGGCTGCAGTAATCATCATTTCAGGCGCAGACAACAAAGCAAGCAATAATGTGTAGTTTGGGTACAGGCATTTCATATACGTAAATTTCTCTACATCCTATAATAGCAAATAATGTAAAGATACTTACATGACAAATAAGCTTTTATTTCATCGAGTATTTACTACACATTTTAGTACTTCTGCAAGATGATAAGTCACAAAACATTTATTTTTACTTTATATATGGCTTGTTAAAATATAGCATTTATAACAGATATAAGCTTCTGCAAGCAAACCTGGAATTTATGTACCAAACATTTGTAACTAAGTTCCTTAAGCTTAACATGTCACCCAGCAAAATGTTAATTAATTAAAATATATCAGACACCTCATGAATTAAATAAAATCAGTAACATACCGCGTGAAATTATTTTTAATCATATAAAGTAACACCATACCATATTCTTGCAATGAATAAATTATTATTATTATAACAAAATTTTGTCTAAAACCAACTTAGTAATTTTGATATTTAATGCCATTGACATAAACATTTGTAACTATGACATTGATAGACTACTTTGTACTTTCCTATAAACCCAAAATAGGTGTGACCAGTAAATCTACACCATGTTATGAAATATATAATACTTTAAACTAGTTGTGTAAAACAAGTTCAGATACTACTTAAAACAACACAATCCAGTTAAGAAGAACTAACAAAACTTATTTTACCTCTGAAGTATTCAGTACGCTCAAAACAAGGTAACACTTAATTGCTCAAAAGGATTTGTTTTGGATCCTTAGAAACTGAAGCAAGTCGAGAATTACTTCAGTATACTTTTCTTTCGCTCAGATTTTTCCGCACTCGGATTCCATTCTGCATCATCGGGGTCATCCCCTTCATACATAAGTACCGATGCTGGTGATAATGTGCTGGAGTCTTCCAGTTCTTCTTCCTGGGGTGACGGAATTGGAGATGGACTACAGCTGGGCTGGTATGATTCAGGCATGAGAGATAACATGTCCTGGTAAACTTCGTCTTGTAGGGGGAAACTCCGTGGTGTATATGGGTTCTCAGCCTGTAAGTTTGTATTATCTTATATCAGAATTTAAAAATAATAATTTCACAACCTCATTTAACAGACCTTTAGTACTTACAAACAGGCTACCTTTGGTTTTAACGTGAATACATATGATAAATACTAATAAAAAGCATTAAAAACGCAAACTTATTATTTCACTTACAGAACTCGATGTTTCATTAAATAAGACCAATTGTTTGACATTCTAAATAATGTTCAATATAATAATAACAAGACAAACGGCGCAATGAATTTTTTGACATTCATATAAATAACTTTATAATATATTTTTTTTAATTACCTCACTGCTTTGTTGGTTGTTTTGTAGTATTATATTTGGCTGTGGTTTGTGTGTATGATTTTGTACAGGTACTGGGTCTAAGGGTGGTTCAGCGTTATTCCTTCTCGATCTCTGTTTGCGTAGAAATCGGTTCCTCTCTTGGGTTTCAGCTCGGGCGTGTCGCTGATATAGTGACATTTCAGATACATCTTCTTCCTGTAATATAATTTTCATAATAAATATACATTAGTACATAAACTGTGTCTAGTGTAGTACCACCGCCACATCTAAGCTTAAAGGAGCGCGCGAAAAGGACTCAAAGATTTTTTAGTTAGTTAAAATTTAGTGTTAGTGTGACGTTTATGTAAAAAAAATAACTACCTCACTTCCGTCAACCGACATACGGTTGGAATTGTTGATCCCATTATTCAATTTAGTTCTTGATATATCCATTATTCGCCATCTGAAAACATTTCGAATAATATTTATTCATGTATATAAATAGTTAAATTATTATTTAAAGCCCTTCTTCACCTCTGAACTTATTAAATATGTGAGAATTACGTTTACAAAACACTTAGGCGTATAGATGTAGCTATATGCTAGTTACCATCAATACTTTGCATTGTGAGAGATCCAAGACAATTATTAGGGTAATAAATTGTTTACTAATATTTAAATGAAATATCGAAATTTAGTGTGTGTTAGAAATATGATAAATCGATCGACATTCAATCTTATTCGGTTTTCTTAGTGGAACAGTCTGGACTACTCAATTCTAGTTCAACAGTAACTACTGTATACTAGTTACAATGAATATTATTACATTTAAGGATTAAAATATCAATCATATTTGTAATATTGATCATATTTCATATCATTAGTCTATATGAGCGTAAAAATGTTTACTTAGGCGTTAGAATCTCCTTATAGGTGAGTATTTCAGGCCGCGTGTTAGCGGCGATGCTTTGTGGTATCACGATGTTATCGATATCGAACGATTGCCGCCTCCAGCCGCGCGATTCTGTGCTTGCTCGACCACGCCCACTGGGAAAACAAACAAAGATAACATAAATTATAGTTTGTATGTTTTGTTTCGGTAGCTGGTAAAACTTTAAGAGAATCTTGAAATTTGACGCAATATACATTTTGGTATTAGAATAAAAGCAAACAAACATATCTATTAACCTTATTGGACAATAAGTAAAAAACAAAATAAATTATAAGTACCGTTCTTGTCCAGATGTCGAAGTATCGTCGTCACGATCACGCTCTTTAACTTTGCGAGATAGAGGCGGTCTGCCACGTTTCAATCCTGAAATACACGGCATATAATGTATATTATGTTATTTACTCGGGATAGACTTACTATGTTACATTGATAATCTAATCATATTGTTTAGCTAAAAATCGAACCCAAGAAACTCTTATGTTGCATGCCAAGTGATTTTATTACTAAACAGGAGCTTCTTAGCAGCAACTATTGAATATCAATTTTTTTTAATTCTTATAAACAATGGCATAATCTGCATCTTTACTAGTAGAAATATGCAGGCATAATGTATAGATTCATTGTTAATATCAAGTGGTCAGTATATTGATTTTATATAAAAGTATCTACATCTACTAACTGGTAGGATGTCGTTTGGTAGTCGTTGAAGTAGCCTGTGTGGGCTGCGATGCTTGGATGGTCTGTTTTGTGAGAGATGAATTATGCGCGCCACGATAGGACTTGATGCGAGACCGGAACCACGGACGAGACGTGAGCGCGCTCATGTGAATTGATGGCGGCACATCTGAAAATGTAATTCATAATTATTAATGTGAAAACTACTATCTGTCTTTTTATGTACCTTAATCTACTAAGAAATCTTACTTACTTAAGAAATCAATAGATTTTTTAAGTCAAAATATACTAACATAACTTCTATATATGACAAAATCAGTCCCTGAAGAGAAAAACAATCGACTTTTTTGAGCCATGTTTAATATTATTTCGTTGAACTCACTTTTATATTGTAAAGACTGGCATTCTCTGTGAGATAAATTTTGATTCCATTGATAAAAGTATTTTAATTTTTTCATTTAAAGTGATTTCAAAAATACAAATACAAAATTCTTTATTTGTTTAGCAATATGTACAATAGGATTCGGATTGAGGCCTCCCTAGTAAGTTAGAGACTTGTGACAGGGAAGCTTCGTTCTTCTTTAATTTTTTTCTTAAAGTAGTTTAAAAGTTTCAACAAGTTGTATTCAAAAACAATTGATTTAAAATAAAAATAATAAATATATGAATAAATTATAATGAATGTGTACTTATGTATGTGTGTAGAAGATGAAAATAAAATAAAAAATAATTCTAAGCTAGTGTGCATGAAAAGATCGATTAAGGAAAAATTTAACTTAAAGGATTTAACAATGCTTCTGTTTTGTTATAATTGAGTGTACCAAGCCAATGGTTTACAGTTGTTTTACATTTGTGGTATGTAAGATTATGCACATAAGGGTTTTATTTAAACAATTGTAGAGATAGGCTGAGCGATTGTTGAATTGATTACGAGCAAACATAGACTTGCAAATTGTGTAGCTAATTATATTATGTTGGGGTCTTTTTTGAGAAGTGTCAGGACTATGTGGAGAGGTTGCATGCCTCCTAAGGACATAACGGAGAATATAGAGCTGGAGTATCGTCAGTAGTTTGCAAGACTTGTACAACTCTTCAGTTAGGAAACTTTTTTTTTCTTTAACATAATTTTTATAACAGCTCTCTGAGTTCTTCTAAAGAATATGGACTTTATTCTAACATTTTAAAATAAAAAATAAATAAGTGTTACCTTGTATAGTGCTAAGCACAGGATGGTAGCTAGGATCGACTAGAGCTAGGCGCTCCGCTGGAGACAATGTAGAGAAAGGTGGCTGCGGCTGAGTAGATTCCGCTCGGCCCGTACATACAGCACATGACTCCAATGGGTGCACGCAGCTGCACCTGAATAGAAGTATTTATTTAAATATGTGTTTATTTATAATGAGTTAGGATTGCTTGATGCTTACCATAAACTGTGAAATTTAAATTGTTACCCATACTTGTTAAATTGTTAGAGATAACTTGGATATTGGATCAAGAATTGGTTATTCAATGTGTTTTCCTTAAATAGAATCACAAAAATTCAATTTCTATATCACAAATGTATTGCTGCTGTGACAAACTTTTGTAATAGCTATGGCAATGAAGCCAATATTTCTTATCACACTGCTACTAAAATGTTTCTAATATTCAACTTACTTAACATCACTGGGTTTAGCCGCTTTGGTAGTAGCAAGATGCAGATTGTGCATTTGCAATAACTTTCGTTTCTTAAACGTCTCCCGACGCAAGGGTCGTATTCTGGCGCAGGTGCTGGGAGAATCATCACCTGGGAGGCTCCCTTCATAACCAACTGGTTCACCTTCAAATTCTATACGACCCTTTGCCTCGCGGACCTTTAAATTATTTTTAAATTATTAATAATAATGTACCAATGACTCATATAACTAGCGACATTACATAAACACTGCTCTGACAATTTAAATGCATTACGAAATTTAATAATGTAACAAAAATAACACTAAATAAAATTGCCCTAATGGCTTTATCATGCATTGAATTTACAATAGAACGCTCGATTATATGAAAATATTTACGTATGATTCATATAGGCCAAGGTCACGGAGTTATGAGGGATTCATAACAAAGGGATTTTATATACTCCATAATTTTTGGCTAATAAATTTTTTCCATGCACAATAGTTTGTCAATACATGTTTAAGTGTACATAGTTATACGAATATTGGTGCCCACAACTTCGTTTACTTATAATTGCCTACTGGTGTCACAAAAAGTACTTAAGTAAACTATTGAAGTATACTTTACAAGTAAAGTATACTTCAATAGTTTTTATATGTAATATTTTCTGAATTGAATATGAAAATAAATAATACTTAATACAATCAATAAATATAAAGCAACACAAAACTAAATAAAAACGACAAAAAGCTGCTGAAGCATTTATATTATGTTTTGTCTATAATTCCTACTGTCTATATTGAAACAAAAAATATTCAATATCAAAGTATCACATTGAACTTGCATTAGGGTGAATGTCCAACCTGATTAATATTCATATTAACAGTCTAATATGATAAGATTTGTTATCACCAAAAATTATTCATGTTGTAACAGGCTTAAGACACATAAGACTACATAGACATAAATTGGGAGTCCACTGGCAATGGAAAAAATATTTAATTCCTTGTTTTTGTTATCAATAGTATATTTTACCAAATTTTGATAGACTGTATCCTCTACATAACAATAAACCTATTTAAAAAAAGTTAAATTTAGGGTTCCTTGATCACCCTGGATTTAAATCCTGAGAGCTAGCTGTTTTTACTATATATATAAGTATCAATTACTTTTAATGAATTATAATTATTTTCTCAGTAATGTCTGACATAGTATGCTTGGCTAAAGTAAACAATTATAAACATATATATATGAACCATTATCTAAAACCACAAAGTACTATAACCTATAGTAAGTATGAAATATATTACTTTTAAGCTAAAAAATAAAACAAAAAAATAACAATTGTGTGAGTAGTAAAGGTATGGATCAAAAAAATTTACACTTAAATTAAATTTATAATTTTCTATTGGCATTTTCACAGGGTCACTAATTTTACCACCTTGGAGTATAGATAATAAGAAATTGCAGGTGTTCAACGACCGATAAATATCTGGTGAAAGCTAAAATAGCTCATACCTGCTTATGTAAATCACTATGCTGTCTTATTTTATATTCCAACTCCTGAATCTGTGCCTGTAGCCAGCACCAACGTGTTGCAATTGACGCTCGAGTCCTTTGCCAAGACCATAATGCTCTCTTCTCACTAAAATAGAAAAGATAGAGTTGTTATAAATTGAGATTAGTGACAAAATACTGATACAAAATAGCTGGTAGAGTAATAATTTAATAAACAGTGTTTACATTAAGTTCTAAATCAACCTAGTAATTACATCCAAATCACAGAATATGATGATACATACAATATTATGTTATTAGGATTTAAAAAAATCTAATAATATGAATTATTATTATTAATATTTGATTATTATTAAAGTATTAATATTAGAATAGTATTATATACCCAGCCTTACAGTTTCCTAGAAACTTATAAAAGTAACTGGTAAGCCAAATAAAAATTAAAGCATTTTGAAATTTCAGTTAATTTACATTGTAATATGTGTTTTCCACTACTACTACAAATGATGAGATTTGATATATCTGTAGTTAACACAAGAATTCTATTTTAGCATGTTTTGTATCATGTACATGTTCCAGGGTTTACCTATTTGATATATACAATTTTATGGCTCTCTTCTATACTTATACTTACATAGGCATGTGCTGTTGATGTTGGTTATTATATACAACAGCCTCATCATTACTCTCTGCTCCAGATGAAGAATCAGTTGCATCTGAATCTAATTGTTGTTTCACCACTGATAAATGAAAACGCAAGCTACCAGCTGTATCCTCTAAACCATTTAATGTACCTGAAGGAACCCCTAATGACGCAGATCTTGTTGCATCACCTCTAGAAGTACTAGCATTATAATATTTTGGACCAACTACAGTCCTAGATGCTGCGCTTGCTTGTAGACCAGAAGTAGTATCAACTCTCTTCATAAAGGCTTTTAAACCTATTGGTCGTCCACCACCATCTTTTCTTGCACCTCGAGTACATTTTTCAAATGTTTGTGTGACTTCTTCAGCTACTCTTTTTCCAACAGAACGAGCTTGCAATATTCTTAACCTTCTTAACAGAAATGCACATCTTCGTTCTAACCTAGCCTGCAAAAGTCTGATTTTATCCTCAGCCGCATCACCTTCTGCATCAACAGTTTCAGGCAAATCAAAGCTGGATAGAGGAAATATGGCATCTGGATCACCAGTTGACAAAACATCTCCCCCACTCTCCAAAGTTTTAATAGCTTGAAGCAAATCAGCTTGGACTATGTCACTATTGCCCAGATCCACTAATATTTGTTCCATCTCCTGCGAATCTTTCGCCAAACTTGGCTGGTTCTGCAGCCCCATATCATCTTCCTCCATGTGTGTCGAGAGGTTATTGACGGACGCAAGGGCCCGTCGTCGGTGGGCTAATATTTCGGTCTCGTTGACCACGTCGTAATGTGTCGTTTGCGGAGTTACAGTAAGCGCCGGGGCCATGACACGAGCGCCGCCCTCCGCGGACACCGGCGCTGTTCGCGTCAGGGCGGGTTCCCAAATTCAATCATTATGAAATGATGTAACGCCCACTTCAACACTATTTATTGAAACTAACTAACACAATTACACTTCACTTTATTGTTTCTGTATTCATTCTTTGTTCACCTCGCCGGCTCCTACGAGCCGTATTGCGAGGCTTACCTCGAAAGCGTTCGGCGCGTATCTGAAATACAATATAAGTTTGATTAGGTTACAAATGATAAAGGAAAAACATTACAGAACGCAATAGGAAATCGTTGTTTTAGAACACTTTGATATAGAAAAACGATATTAAACCCACGTGATAGTGAAAAGAGCGATAGCAAACGCAATTTACCTATTGCTTGTTTCTGTACAATATAGAACAGGAAATGATGCACTGTAAAAAAACTTTCAGCCCGTTGCACAAACGTATACAAATAAGAACAATACACACGTAACAATTCACTTGCACGTTACAACTGACAAAGACAATTTTTATTTCAATGGCGGAATAGTCTTCAAAACACAATTTTATTATGTAGAATTCACAAATCTATAGTGACGAAATTAAGCGTAGACCGCACCGCAGCAAACGCGAACTAAGAGCAGGAACGGGAAAGAAAGAAACAACCGTGTATTTAAATTGCGAGTTGTGCATGAGTAAAGGGGATAGCAATAAGTCTCTAAAATAGTACTTGCGCGGTAAAGTCAAAAACTTGCAATACATTTAATAATTGTGAAACGTCATGGAATTTTTATATAACTCGAATAATTTGTATAACTAATTTTAATTTTATTTTTAAGAATTAATACATAATTTATACTATTTTACTTGTATAATTAAAAGAAGTATCTCAAATGATACAAAATACGAGCATAGATTATAGATCTTTAAGTCGCCACGCCATCGGCTATATTATAGAGGTACACCATAGAGCTAGTTAACATTGAATAAATAAAATAGAATGTCGTAAATCGTAAATAATAACATATCAAATCGTAATCTTGTGCAAAAAAAATCGTAAAGCCGTACCTACATATAACATACAGATTACATGTATAGGCACAATACGGTATTTAAATATTAATATTCAGAATAACTTAATAATTTGGCTAACATTCATTGGAAATGTTGAGATTATTGAAGTACCAAAAAAATTAATAGAAAAATAATACTATTTTGTGAGTCATTATGATTTTATACATTGTACCTAATAATCACTCACAGAAAATCTAAAATATTTTAAATACCCATCTGCAAAGTTCTATTACATATTTATTTAAATATTATTAAACTATGTCTTTAATATAAGAATTTCTTTGTAAATAATTTGAAAAATTATTTTTGTTTTAGCAGAATCACATTAAATATATCCATTTCCTAACTACTTGCTTTATTTTGAGCATATACAACATTTATATACCACCAAGTATTAAGGTATCCCTTAAGCCTTAAGCGCCTTAATCAACCATACTAATATTTTGAATTAACTTAACATAGTATTTTTTTTTTAATTCAATTATAATATGCAAAAGAAGGTATATTTTCACTGTAAGTAAGCTAGAGGGTAGAAACTTAAGTGATTATAGTTGGATATAACAATAGTATATAATTGATATTGTAAATATTCATTATTTTAACTTTAATCTCAAGTTTTTACAACAAAAGCAGTTATCTATATCGAAGCTAAAGATTTTTCTTCCAAAGAATGATTTTTGTTTAAACTACTACCTAAAGGTATATCACTATTGATAAAAAAGCAATGATGTGTTCTATCTCATCCGTAACAATATTATATTTTATAAAATATTCGTAACTTGGTTTTAATAATTATGAATCATACTAAGTTATTCAAAAAGCTTAAATAAGTCTGAGTAAATTAAATAAATCTACATGTTAGCCAGTTTTAATAAACCTCGAAATATGATTTATAATGCATTTTAAACTTTTGATAATAATTATATAAAAATAAATATAAGCTTTATTTACTATTTCAGCATATGTGTAAACATTGTTACACTTAGCTATTTACCTTAAAAGTTGATGTATTTTGCATCTCGTTGATGTTGCCGAGCTGTTGCAAATTAAGACGTACTTCAGAAAATCTAGCGTTATCCATTTTAAAACCTCTCCTCTCCTAGAAATAGATGAAAGTTTTGTAATCAGTCGAAAATAAGAAGGAAAATTATAATAAACTGAAGCAATAGTAGTCATAGACTGACAGTTACCCGACAAACGAAAAGATGATTTCGAAATTCGGTACCTATAACTACCTAATTACTGTATCTTTTACGAGATTTTTTTCAAACATTGTTAACTGTCAAGTGTAACGTCAATCTTTACACTATAAGTAATTGTAAAATTGTAAACATTTTTAATTTTTAGTCATTCAGAAGCTCAATATTTTGTAAATTAAAAAAATAGTAACCTGTATAAAATGTAAACATATTAAACCACAGATTTCGTAGGATTAAATTTAAAAAAAAATAACATAAAATTATGATGTTTAGATACTCTCAGTGACCACCGAAAATACGTAAACTTATATTTACTCTAAACGTCATAATATGAATAACTAGGGCATTGTACAATAGTACCTAGACCTGTAATATAATAAAAGGCATAAGATGAAGATGTAGTCTACTTACTAAATAACTTTTTTATTAAAAATTTCGATTTTGTTTTGTTGAATAATTAATAATTAATTTGTTGATAAATAGCCAGAAATATAAGTTGTTACTATCTCAACTGTTAGTTGAATAAACACCACACACATGAATGGTCTGCATTTATATAATGCTTTAATTTTAATTACTATTTAGCTAGAATGCCTACTATTTAACTACATAATATATATGCATATATGTATATATATGTAGTTAAAAAATACAAATATTTAACTACAATTGAAATTGCCAATTATATTACATACCTACTATATATTTATAATATTATAAAATTTTACATAATTTTAGAATACAAGGGTCATGTACACAAAATGTATTGTAAAGAAATAATTATCATTAACACCAACCAAATGTTCTTTGAAACTTAGTAGTCAACTATGAAATTTGTTTAACAACTAATATAATTGTTCATTACTTCCTTTACTTACATAAATACTAATTACTCACTTAAATATTATTGTCTCATAGAAGTTTTTTAATTTATATAAAACCATCTTTTTTTACTTTAATAATAATAGAAAATTATCATTAAATACTATTATGACAAAGATTATGAAACAAGATGTCTACAAGTTAAGGCCAATTTAACTTGAATGATAACTAAAAACTAGATAAATACCTCAGATTAACTTATTTAACACTGTGATGTAATAACAAAAATAGAAAAGGGTCTTTAATCTGAGATTTATATTATTAACATAGGTAGTCAGTAAGTTGACAATCTGCACCGCTTATCGAAACAATGCAAATAAAAATTGGCTCTAGTTGTAACTCTAATTTTATTATTGTTGAAATTATATTATTAAATAATATATATATTATATTTATTTAATTTAACGGTTTCATGTGTTGGTATATTAATAAACTTGAAGAAATGTATACTTGCTTGTAATTTCATTTATATTTAAAGTTATTATATTTATAAAGTATTATAACTAAAAAAAATGTAGTAAAGTGACTTCTCTGAAAAGTATAATAATAACACAATATAACAATTTTTATATTACTTTTATATTCTGATTGAGCATAGGCTATATTCAGTATAACTATATCTGTGGTTTAGGAGGGTTCATATTAATATTTTACATATATAGTGCCATAAACTATATATGTGTATATAGTAACGAAGGAAATTATGGGCAACGTTTTTTATAAAAACTCAATCGGTCTAATGCGCTTTCACCTACTGTACTCTTTCGTTTCTTTCTCTCATGTTGTTTTTCCGCTGTGATTAAAACAGATACAACTATAGGCACCGTAATACGGAAAGCAACCACCGGCCATCCCTGCATTGCGCCGATCACGTATTAACGTAGTCACCATTGTAGATTAGAGCTTGGTGAAAGAGAAGTGAGACGGTTGTAAGGCAGAATTAGAATAATCATCTATTATATAAAATACTGAAATCTATACAAAAAATAGAGAAACTCCACAATTATTTTCGCAAACAAAATCTAATTGCCCCGCTTTGTCAGCTATTTACTACCACCATAACGCCTTTCTTCCTTCCACTTCCTTTGCCACTAACTGCCTATTTGACAGTATCAGTAAAGTGATATTGAACATAAAATAGGTATATTATAAAGCATGGCTTTAAATTGAATTGACACCGGCTTCGAAGAAACTGATCTAACAGTAACCAGGAACCTGTACAAAGACCAAAAAGCAACCGTGAAACAGCATCACGAAAAAACAGATGAGATTTGTTTTTATCTCCGTTGCTATTAATTGTATATTCCGAAGCAAGTATATCAGAGGCCATTGAGGGGTTAGAGGTTGGTGTCAAAGTTAACGGAAAGATCATCAACAACATTTGCAATGCAGACGACACTGTTTTAATACAAATGATTTGTTAATAAAGTTCATGAAACTAGCGAAAGAGACGGTCTGACTATTAATGCAGTAAAGACGAAGGTTGATGGTCATTTCTCAAAACGACACTTTAATTTCTAATAATCTGTTGCTGGAAGAACATTGGAACAGGTGAACCAGGTGACAAATATTTGGGAATTTGGGTCACAAACAAGTGGAATCCTTATTAGGAAATAAAGTCTCCAAATGAAATTGCCCGAGGAACTTTCAACAAAATGAAGAGTTTTGTGCCGCTGCGGCCGTCACTTGATCATTAACCTGTGAGTCCGAGTTCTCCTTTGTTACATATGGCCCATTGTACGATGTTGATGATACTGTGAAGTTTAGACAATTAAAGAAGATACCTGCTAGCGCTTAGAAGGATTTGAGATATGGTGCAATCGTCGCATGCATATTATCGTATAAGCTGGATCCAGAAGTTCTCTAAAGAGAAGGTCCTGAAAAGAGTTTGAATGATGAAAAACTTATGCAGAACATTAAACGATGGAAAGTTACGAACCTGGGCCTCGCAACGCCATGACCGCTACCACCTCCTTCAATAAATTACTTATAATTAAATATAATTAATAAAAATTCAGAGTAAACTACGAACACGCCAACGCAATGTTAGGGAGTGGACGGGTATTGCGAATGCGAAAGAGTTGCTGCATCTGGCACAATACAAGACACGCTTCAAGACTCTCATCACTCTTTCTCAGCGACAAAAACTCTGCACATCTTCGTGTCGTTCCGTAAAAAAGTTACCCTCATAAGCCTAAAGAAGTTTCCCTACAAAACTCAATTATAAAATATTGAATATTTCGTAGGTACAGTCACGGTACAGTCACATGCCACAAATCAAGAGACCGATTTGTGGCATGGATCTAGGATATGGACTTAGGAAGCAGTTAATTTGATCAACAAAGAAGTTACTTAATTAAAGTTTTTTCCATATCATGTATTCTCTATAGGTTCTTATTAATTTGTTTATTGTTTTGTAATTGGTCACAATCTTTGACAAGCGTCCGAAAAACTAGTTCCAAAATAAGGGGAAGGGCACGCGCGCACCGTCCTCACTCATTCAACGGCGGATCCAGGAGTGGGTATTTATATATTTTGTCACCATACAGATTTTGTGTCAATACAGACCTTCAATATTTAATTAATTTAATATAATATTATAACTTTGTATGATGGAAAGCGATGGAAACGAACGTATCGAAAATTTCAATTTTACCACGGAGCGCGCTTGTCGACTACGTAACGTCTAGCTAGACCTAACTTCGGTTAGGTTCTCGGCAAATATCACGCAATTTTTTTTTTCAAAGGAGCCGCAGAGGACAGGCGATCAGCCCATATTGCACTAGCTAAGCAAACACGTATGTTCCGCAAAGTGCGACCCTCACGGATTGTCAAAAGACGAGCTAATGAGTTAGGTACTGTGTGCAAGTGCCAGAAAATTTAAAAAGACACCTCACGTAAGTTATGGACGCCCCCTAATTCCAAATTATGTGTAATAACGAAAATGTGTGATTTTTATTTGTTTCGGTCGTCAATTAATTACACTCTTTAATACAAACAATCTTCTACACAACGAACATTACGGTTTTACTAAAGGTCGCTCCACTACCGATGTTGGAATAGCTCTGTTACGACATAAATTTGATGCATGAGAGAAAACTCAAAATGTACTGGGAGCTTTCTGTGATTTGTCCAAGGCGTTTGATTGTGTTGATCATGAGACTCTGCTTTCTTATTAACCTCTTACCTAAGTTGTCGAACTCATAAAGTTGATATACATGGAACTAAATCTTTAGGATCACATTTTAAAATGAGAGTCCCGCAAGCATAAATATTGGGACCATTTTTTTTTTATATTATAGTAACGATTTGCCTTCTAATGGAAAGCCATTATGTGATAATGTATTGTTTGCTGATGACACGTCCTCGATTTTTAAAATAGATATCAGAACAACCCACTTTCTAAAATATTGTCCGGGTTTTCTGCAAATAATTTACAATTAAATCCCACATAAACAAAATGCATAAGATTTACATTACCTAATGTTAAAACTAGGAAACTACAACTTAGATAGACTTATAGAGCTTAAACTGAACAATGAAAAACTAAATGTAGTTGTTTCTACGGTATTTCTGGGCATTACAATAGACCAAAAAGTTCAATGGTCAGAATATCACTAAACTTTCTGACAAGCTTAGTTGTGCGGTATCCGCTATTAGAATTAGGCAACTCACAGACGAGGAAACTGCCAAAATAGTATACATATTTTAGTTATTTTCACAGCGTTATGTCGTATGGAATTATTTAATGGGGCAAAGCAGCAGATATACAATCTATTTTTATTTTTTATTTGCAAAAACGCTTGGCAATAGTTATAATTATATTGTTATCTTGGAAATGTTGTGAATATGTGTGTAATGGTGGATGTGGTAAATCACAGAACAGATTCTTATTTTACTTATGGAACATTAATGACGTTGTGGTTTATGACATTTTTATCATTATATTATAAGAAAACACGCCTACAAAAACTCCTTACAGGGAGCAAGCGCGCGAGTGCGTACTGCCTCTTAGAGGCTTATTACACTATGCGATATTCAGACTGACTTAGTAAGACTGTCTTAAAATCTAATTAGCAAGCTCGCTATTACACTGGACTGAATACCGCATGCTAACTCGACATTTTACTCATTTGCAAAGCGTACGTAGTCGGTGACGGATGTCGCCATGTGACTTAAGAAACTACCTTAGAGTAGGAGTTGCCGAGTTTGAATGACTATTAAAATGTTATATTAGTAATTTATATTATTATAATATGTAATTTAATAGATACTCCATTATCCATACATTCAATATGGCAATAAAAATGGCATGTCTCGGTGCAAATCAAGAACAGAACCAGGCTGGCACACTTTAGTATGTTGTCATTAGAAAATCGCAGAAAATTTATTTAAATTTATTGACACATCGTTTGCAGCTAAGATATTCTATAATAAGATTGATTGTCCGAACCTTCTTTCTAAATTTAAGATTCATGTTTGTTTTTACCAATGTATCAGTGTGTCGAGCGTTGGCTAACTTTATCTATAAAAAATAAAAAACATTCCAAAGTACTTTTTTTTCTTGCGAACACGCCATGGTGCACGCGGCCACAGAAAACAAACATGTACAAACGTCTTTGCTCTGCAACTGCCGCGCGCTGACTGAATGATTTAGCGTGCTAAGTCTTATTACACTACACGATATTCAGCAAGTAAGCCAGTAAGCACCGCCGAACCCATTCGGTCGGTCTAATTAGACAGGCTAACTGGCTAACTCTTATTACACTAGGCTGAATCTTAGTAAGACTGTCTGAATATCGCGTGGTGTAATAAGCCTTTTAGTCTTATCACTCGCGCCCCAAAAACGGATAAAAACGGCGGAGAGGTGGAATGAGCGCACCGTCCACACTCTCGCGCTCCCATAGTCGCATTGTCGAGGGTGTGGATGGGCACACAAATAAACTGAATGACGTGGTCGGATATCAAACGTCTACAGTACCAACTACCAACTGTCTAAACTGTAAACTCTTAAAACTAGTCAATAATCACTATTCACTATTGGCTAATGAGTTAATGACTAATTGTTAAAGTAGTGATTGCTGACACCTGTAATATGGTTGTGAGTTTTAACATACTTTAGGTATATTGTGCCTATTAAGTGTATCTACCTATTTTTTACTAGGACTTTACTTATACCAATTTAAGTATTTTTAGTTTACTTTTTCATTTATAATTGCATTTAAGGTATCAGGTCTTGGACAAATTATGGATCCATTCATAATTGCTGCTATTGTTAGTGGTATTGTTTTAATAATTTTAATTATTGCATTTCTTCGTGTGTCACAAGTTAATACGAAACGTGAGTAATAAGTTAAATAATGGTTTATGATTTTGAGATTAAGGATAAAATATTAAACTTTTTAATGGTTTTAGCTGCCGCAAGACCAAGAGCTGTAGCTCAAAGAGATGGAGGTCCAGGACGAGTCCAAGCGGTAAGAAATCAACGGGCTCGTATGAGAGCAAATGGTATGGTATTAGTATTCATTATTTGTAATAATATATAAGCTCAAATTTCTAGTTATTTGAATTGTTTTGACTCCATATAGTTCCTTATAATGTATAAAAACTGTAATAAGACTTAAAAAATCTTATAAAAATAATTATTTTTAGCTGCACGACATGCTGCCCCACTAGAAGAAGAGCCTATCATTCATGAAGAAGTTGAAGATGAAGACAGATCTGATGTCCAGACAATGGAAATTGATGATAAAATGGGAGCTAAGGTAAAATAAAGTATTTTGTCGTAGTAGTTTGAATAAGCAGCTGTAAAATTATTAACTTAATTCTTGTTAGTTTAGTAAAATATTAATAAACTATGTGAGTTGACTTATGCAAATCCATTTATATTAACATGTTTTCATGCAGAAAAGGGCTAAAATGGAAGCAAAGCTGGAGAAAAAAAAAGCTAGAGAAGCAGAGGAAAAGATAAGAGAGATAAAGAAACAACGTGATTTAGAATTAGAAGAGGAACGTAAGAAAGTAGAAGAAAAACAAGAGGTAATGTTTTTAAAGATTTCATCACATTTATTCATTTAATACATTTATAAGGAGTCTTATAAAGTTATCTTTAATTTATATGATAATAAATATTATGAGGACATAATTGCAAAATCCTTGTATATGGGTTGTTATAGATATAGTTAATGTTGTATAGTTGTTATAGTTATATATATATATAAACCAACAAATTGCCAACCAATTTAATTATAATATATTTTCTATGAGAGACTTATCAGTTATTGATAATAACATTTATTTTACACTATTTAGGATACTTTGCCACTAGATAGTATTAAATAATTCCACACCATATAACAGTTTAAATTACAAACAAGCATAATAATTCATTTTTATGTTTCATATAAATAATTCTTTGGTGGAAAAGTAGGTAGGTAATTTATTTAGTATCATATTATTTTTAATTTAGGAAGAGGAAAGAAAAATTGAAGAAGCTCTCCGTAAAGCAGAAGAAGAAAGAAAGAAACAAGAACAAGAGGAATATGAAGCATTAAAGGCAGCATTTACAGTTGAAGGTGAAGGGTTTGATGAAAATGAGCAAGAAGATGTATCTAATCTTCTACGTAACTTCATAGAATATATTAAGGTAATCTATCACAAAATTATGTATCTTTACACATTTGATTAACAGATTTAAAAAAAAAGCAGTCACATATAGGTGAAAAATTAATATATATTATTTAATAATACCCAAAACACTACTATAAAACATGTCAGCACAACATTTTTTATTATTATTATTCTTCTAATTTTTTATTATTCTTCAACAGAAGTTGTTTTAATTTATTCCATGTACAATTAAAACTCTGTTGATACTTGTCAGGGTTTGTAAACTCAACATTGAGTTGAAAGCTGCATGCAAAATCACCAAGCTTAGATAAATATTATAAACATGCTGAGTAGATTGTTTAATAATATGCATTTTATATTAACAATTAAATAGTTTTTATAAAATTAAAAGTGCTTTAATGATTTTTCAGACACAAAAAGTAGTTCTACTTGAAGATCTTGCAGTACATTTCAAATTAAAAACGCAAGCTGTTATTGACCGAATTACTGAACTGCAAGAATCAGGCGAGTTAACAGGAGTGATTGATGACAGAGGAAAATTTATTTATATTGCCTTGACAGAATTAGAGGCTGTAGCTAAGTTTATTAAACAAAGAGGCAGAGTTTCAATATCAGAGTTAGCAGAAAGTAGTAACCAATTAATAAATCTTAATCCTGTAACAGTCTTCACATAATAATTTGTTCAAATATCAATTGTTATTCAAAAACTGTAAATATGTGTGTATTGTTAAAACAAATTAAGTCAAGACCTCTTGACTTGTTTTTTATGTTAGCTTAACTAAAATAAAAACCTATTATTTTATAAATATACTTTTTAATCAAACTTCCTTATTTAAATCTAAGAAAACATTATTTTTCCTTGATTTCAAAATGCAGCAAATTTTTTTTACAAAATGTTTTTATCAAATTGAATAATTTTTGTTAATAACCAAAAATTATTCAACCAAATCATATCCAAAAATATCTCTTCCTTTATCTAAAAGAATTAAGCTTGACTCTTTAATCCTTTCTAAAATTTCTTGTAGTTTTGCTTTAGTGAAAACTTTGTACAAACAGCGATTTTCTGCTGCTATCAAATCACTTAATTGCACAGCTTCTTTATGATTATCAGCATCATCATTGCTTTGTAAAATTTTTATAATCAAAATCACAATTTCTGGTATACATAACTTTCTCAATGTTTTTAATTGTTTTATTCTGTCTTCTTGTTCCGATTCTGAAAAGTTTTTTGAAGATGTACAATCGTTTTCATCTTGAAGCCAACCTCCTGGGAATAATAAAGTATTATAAAGTAAGGTTTTTGTATGACGAGATTGGTGTAATACTGTATTTTTCCATCGTGCTTTTTGTTGTTCAATTTGAGCAACTTTTTGCTCATGGTGAACTTTGTCAGCAAATGTTGCATTTGATGGCAGTGGTTCAACATCCTTGGGCTGTCCACTAATGTAATGTCTGTACCAAGTAGCAAATCCTTCTAGGGCTTCTAAATAAGCTTTCAAGCATAAATGTTCTTTTAGTTCAGAGGAAGTAGGATTGAGTTGTTTCATAACCTCAGAAAACATAATTTTAACTTTACCTAAGCAATTGATGGCTGCTTCTGTGTTTCCAATAAATATGAATGTTCGAACCATTGCATTGCTTAACCAAAGTGCCTCTGCTACTTGATTTGGTTGTAGAGCTAGCCATTCTAATGACAAAATAACTTTGTTAATCAGTGTTTTATCTTTTTCTACTACTGTTGTTTGTGTGAATGTACTATCAATATGTCCATAATTTTGTTGTATTTCTGTAATGGACTTTTTAATTGCTACTCTAGCTGATGCGGCCACATCAATGCCAGCAGTTTTGCCAGCATTTACTGTATCTTGTCGGTTTTCACTGTTATATATTTTATCCATCAACTCAGCAAATAGGACTATTTGTCTCTCATTTGGGACCGTAGAAATGTAGTAAGCAATAAGCTCTGGACATTCACATGATCCTTCAACCAAGTTTTCAATCAATTGCGTTATATACCTTTCTAGAATAATGTCACCAGTATCATGTTGAGGATCTTTACCCATTTGACGCAAAATTAATACCAGATGGGCAAGAAATCTTACAAATCTGTCCTCAGCACTTTGAAGCCAAAGTAAAGAATCCTGCATTACACATCTAATATGTCCCAACATTAAATGTCTTTGACAAGTTTGATAATTTGATTCCTTTTTACCATCTAATAATGACTTGACAGCACTAAAAGTTTGTTGCAAAGACATTTCAGAAGTGGGCAAGTCAGTTTGTAATAGTTCTAGAACTTCTGGTGTTGTAGTATTAGCTTCAGCCGTAGCATAGTGTTCATGTAAGAATTTGTCCACTCTAGTTTCTATTTGGACTCTCAAATGAGCCCACAACAAATCTTCCCAATTGCCTTGGCATGCTGTAAGAGCACTTTG